>NW_027207765.1:0-104269 GCF_963455315.2 Globicephala melas
GAAATCGGTTTCCTGCAATTCTGCCCCGCTTTCAAGTCCTCTTGGCAGCCTTACTTCAGTATATTTTTGGACGATAGTTGTCATTTATAACTCTGCAGGTTTGTGAATTACAGTGCCCCTGAGCTCCTTTCTTCAACTCGTTTTCTTGTGAGCTGGCCGCAACACCGCAGGATGGCTTCAGGCCCTAATCTGGTTCCGGCACGGCACGCTGAGCCTTTGGTTATTTCCTCTTCCTGGTGGGAAATGAGAGTTAAATTTGCCCGTCCAGACACCTCCAGCTAGTCTCTCATTGGTTCTCGCTATTCCTGTTCATCTTCCGCAGAAATTGCAAACTGGGCCAAACAGGAGGTTAAAGGGACTGACTCTCCAAGTCGGGAGAGTGTTAGTAAAGCGTCTGGAATGTTGCACCCGAGTACCAGGGTACGAAAACTGAGACATATTTGAACACGTCTCCCGATCACATGGTTGGTCATACTCTAGGTTCCACATGCATGTTTTAGCTGAAGGAAGAATACCTTAAACCTGGGTAGTTGAAACCCGTGGAATGGGTACCATGCAATATGACTTCAAAGGGTCTTCATTTGCTCACCGAACCTCTCCAATCCTATCACTGCTGCGTTTATGTCCCTGTACACACGCTTGATTCTCTTTCGGAGACATAGCAATCCATAGGTTTTAAGATACTTAAGAGTCAGGTACATTCTTAGGCGTTTAATATGCGGTGTTGAGTCCATTTCGTTGAGCAAGGAGTAGCTCTTGTCTATTCCATATTTGGCTTAAGGAACTTTATCTGTGCTCATTTCAATCTCTGGTTTTATGCAGCACCCCAACTCACCTTTACCCTTAAACAAGCATAAGTTGGTTTTCTAAATTTGAGACCCTGTTCTGTTCTGTAATTCAGTTCCTGTAGAGCCAACTTTACATTCCGTGTATTACTGATATCTTATGATGTTTCTTTTTCTGTGTGACTTATTTCAGTTAGAATCATCGTACCTGAATCCACTCATTGTGCTGCTACGGGCCTGATGACATAGATTTCACTGCTGAGTGATACTGCATTGTACGTAAGTACCACAAGTTCTTTATCCATTTTTCACTTTCTGTGATATTGAACTTGTACGGTAAACGAGGTTCTTGTAAACAGAGGCGTCCCAAACATTGGGGTGGCTGTATCTTTTTGATTTTAATTTCCCTAAGCTATAGGACCATAAGTGGAAGTGCCCTAGGCTCTGTTGCTTTGTTTTTTAGACGTTTCAGGAAACACCATACACTTCTCCCGAGTGTCTGTTGGCAATTTACATCCCGCCCATCAGCATAACAAGGCTCCCAGTTCTCCATGGCCTGTCCTGCCTTTCTGGATTTTACACTTTTTTCAGATGGCCCTTTTGACCGGGGGGAAGTGAGACTTCATTGTAGTGCAGATTTCCTTTGCAAGCTTGCTTGGTTGGCCAAAAAGGGCGTATGCGTTTTTTCCTGAATATATTCAGGAAAAAACGCATACGCCCTTTTTGGCCAAGTGCATCATTGTGGACGTTCTGCCTCTTTTCCTATGCTTTCAATGCAATTCCAGTCTACCTCCTGAAATCGGTTTCCTGCAATTCTGACCCGCTTTCAAGTCCTCTTGGCAGCCTTACTTCAGTATATTTTTGGACGATAGTTGTCATTTATAACTCTGCAGGTTTGTGAATTACAGTGCCCCTGAGCTCCTTTCTTCAACTCGTTTTCTTGTGAGCTGGCCGCAACACCGCAGGATGGCTTCAGGCCCTAATCTGGTTCCGGCACGGCACGCTGAGCCTTTGGTTATTTCCTCTTCCTGGTGGGAAATGAGAGTTAAATTTGCCCGTCCAGACACCTCCAGCTAGTCTCTCATTGGTTCTCGCTATTCCTGTTCATCTTCCGCAGAAATTGCAAACTGGGCCAAACAGGAGGTTAAAGGGACTGACTCTCCAAGTCGGGAGAGTGTTAGTAAAGCGTCTGGAATGTTGCACCCGAGTACCAGGGTACGAAAACTGAGACATATTTGAACACGTCTCCCGATCACATGGTTGATCATACTCTAGGTTCCACATGCATGTTTTAGCTGAAGGAAGAATACCTTAAACCTGGGTAGTTGAAACCCGTGGAATGGGTACCATGCAATATGACTTCAAAGGGTCTTCATTTGCTCACCGAACCTCTCCAATCCTATCACTGCTGCGTTTATGTCCCTGTACACATGCTTGATTCTCTTTCGGAGACATAGCAATCCATAGGTTTTAAGATACTTAAGAGTCAGGTACATTCTTAGGCGTTTAATATGCGGTGTTGAGTCCATTTCGTTGAGCAAGGAATAGCTCTTGTCTATTCCATATTTGGCTTAAGGAACTTTATCTGTGCTCATTTCAATCTCTGGTTTTATGCAGCACCCCAACTCACCTTTACCCTTAAACAAGCATAAGTTGGTTTTCTAAATTTGAGACCCTGTTCTGTTCTGTAATTCAGTTCCTGTGTAGCCAAGTTTACATTCCGTGTATTACTGATATCTTATGATGTTTCTTTTTCTGTGTGACTTATTTCAGTTAGAATCATCGTACCTGAATCCACTCATTGTGCTGCTACGGGCCTGATGACATAGATTTCACTGCTGAGTGATACTGCATTGTACGTAAGTACCACAAGTTCTTTATCCATTTTTCACTTTCTGTGATATTGAACTTGTACGGTAAACGAGGTTCTTGTAAACAGAGGCGTCCCAAACATTGGGGTGGCTGTATCTTTTTGATTTTAATTTCCCTAAGCTATAGGACCATAAGTGGAAGTGTCCTAGGCTCTGTTGCTTTGTTTTTTAGACGTTTCAGGAAACACCATACACTTCTCCCGAGTGTCTGTTGGCAATTTACATCCCGCCCATCAGCATAACAAGGCTCCCAGTTCTCCATGGCCTGTCCTGCCTTTCTGGATTTTACACTTTTTTCAGATGGCCCTTTTGACCGGGGGGAAGTGAGACTTCATTGTAGTGCAGATTTCCTTTGCAAGCTTGCTTGGTTGGCCAAAAAGGGCGTATGCGTTTTTTCCTGAATATATTCAGGAAAAAACGCATACGCCCTTTTTGGCCAAGTGCATCATTGTGGACGTTCTGCCTCTTTTCCTATGCTTTCAATGCAATTCCAGTCTACCTCCTGAAATCGGTTTCCTGCAATTCTGCCCCGCTTTCAAGTCCTCTTGGCAGCCTTACTTCAGTATATTTTTGGACGATAGTTGTCATTTATAACTCTGCAGGTTTGTGAATTACAGTGCCCCTGAGCTCCTTTCTTCAACTCGCTTTTTTGTGAGCTGGCCGCAACACCGCAGGATGGCTTCAGGCCCTAATCTGGTTCCGGCACGGCACGCTGAGCCTTTGGTTATTTCCTCTTCCTGGTGGGAAATGAGAGTTAAATTTGCCCGTCCTGACACCTCCAGCTAGTCTCTCATTGGTTCTCGCTATTCCTGTTCATCTTCCGCAGAAATTG
Source organism: Globicephala melas (assembly GCF_963455315.2). NCBI lineage: Eukaryota > Metazoa > Chordata > Mammalia > Artiodactyla > Delphinidae > Globicephala > Globicephala melas. The sequence goes on from NW_027207765.1 coordinate 3,489, forward strand.
CAAACTGGGCCAAACAGGAGGTTAAAGGGACTGACTCTCCAAGTCGGGAGAGTGTTAGTAAAGCGTCTGGAATGTTGCACCCGAGTACCAGGGTACGAAAACTGAGACATATTTGAACACGTCTCCCGATCACATGGTTGATCATACTCTAGGTTCCACATGCATGTTTTAGCTGAAGGAAGAATACCTTAAACCTGGGTAGTTGAAACCCGTGGAATGGGTACCATGCAATATGACTTCAAAGGGTCTTCATTTGCTCACCGAACCTCTCCAATCCTATCACTGCTGCGTTTATGTCCCTGTACACATGCTTGATTCTCTTTCGGAGACACAGCAATCCATAGGTTTTAAGATACTTAAGAGTCAGGTACATTCTTAGGCGTTTAATATGCGGTGTTGAGTCCATTTCGTTGAGCAAGGAGTAGCTCTTGTCTATTCCATATTTGGCTTAAGGAACTTTATCTGTGCTCATTTCAATCTCTGGTTTTATGCAGCACCCCAACTCACCTTTACCCTTAAACAAGCATAAGGTGGTTTTCTAAATTTGAGACCCTGTTCTGTTCTGTAATTCAGTTCCTGTGTAGCCAAGTTTACATTCCGTGTATTACTGATATCTTATGATGTTTCTTTTTCTGTGTGACTTATTTCAGTTAGAATCATCGTACCTGAATCCACTCATTGTGCTGCTACGGGCCTGATGACATAGATTTCACTGCTGAGTGATACTGCATTGTACGTAAGTACCACAAGTTCTTTATCCATTTTTCACTTTCTGTGATATTGAACTTGTACGGTAAACGAGGTTCTTGTAAACAGAGGCGTCCCAAACATTGGGGTGGCTGTATCTTTTTGATTTTAATTTCCCTAAGCTATAGGACCATAAGTGGAAGTGTCCTAGGCTCTGTTGCTTTGTTTTTTAGACGTTTCAGGAAACACCATACACTTCTCCCGAGTGTCTGTTGGCAATTTACATCCCGCCCATCAGCATAACAAGGCTCCCAGTTCTCCATGGCCTGTCCTGCCTTTCTGGATTTTACACTTTTTTCAGATGGCCCTTTTGACCGGGGGGAAGTGAGACTTCATTGTAGTGCAGATTTCCTTTGCAAGCTTGCTTGGTTGGCCAAAAAGGGCGTATGCGTTTTTTCCTGAATATATTCAGGAAAAAACGCATACGCCCTTTTTGGCCAAGTGCATCATTGTGGACGTTCTGCCTCTTTTCCTATGCTTTCAATGCAATTCCAGTCTACCTCCTGAAATCGGTTTCCTGCAATTCTGCCCCGCTTTCAAGTCCTCTTGGCAGCCTTACTTCAGTATATTTTTGGACGATAGTTGTCATTTATAACTCTGCAGGTTTGTGAATTACAGTGCCCCTGAGCTCCTTTCTTCAACTCGTTTTCTTGTGAGCTGGCCGCAACACCGCAGGATGGCTTCAGGCCCTAATCTGGTTCCGGCACGGCACGCTGAGCCTTTGGTTATTTCCTCTTCCTGGTGGGAAATGAGAGTTAAATTTGCCCGTCCAGACACCTCCAGCTAGTCTCTCATTGGTTCTCGCTATTCCTGTTCATCTTCCGCAGAAATTGCAAACTGGGCCAAACAGGAGGTTAAAGGGACTGACTCTCCAAGTCGGGAGAGTGTTAGTAAAGCGTCTGGAATGTTGCACCCGAGTACCAGGGTACGAAAACTGAGACATATTTGAACACGTCTCCCGATCACATGGTTGATCATACTCTAGGTTCCACATGCATGTTTTAGCTGAAGGAAGAATACCTTAAACCTGGGTAGTTGAAACCCGTGGAATGGGTACCATGCAATATGACTTCAAAGGGTCTTCATTTGCTCACCGAACCTCTCCAATCCTATCACTGCTGCGTTTATGTCCCTGTACACATGCTTGATTCTCTTTCGGAGACATAGCAATCCATAGGTTTTAAGATACTTAAGAGTCAGGTACATTCTTAGGCGTTTAATATGCGGTGTTGAGTCCATTTCGTTGAGCAAGGAGTAGCTCTTGTCTATTCCATATTTGGCTTAAGGAACTTTATCTGTGCTCATTTCAATCTCTGGTTTTATGCAGCACCCCAACTCACCTTTACCCTTAAACAAGCATAAGGTGGTTTTCTAAATTTGAGACCCTGTTCTGTTCTGTAATTCAGTTCCTGTGTAGCCAAGTTTACATTCCGTGTATTACTGATATCTTATGATGTTTCTTTTTCTGTGTGACTTATTTCAGTTAGAATCATCGTACCTGAATCCACTCATTGTGCTGCTACGGGCCTGATGACATAGATTTCACTGCTGAGTGATACTGCATTGTACGTAAGTACCACAAGTTCTTTATCCATTTTTCACTTTCTGTGATATTGAACTTGTACGGTAAACGAGGTTCTTGTAAACAGAGGCGTCCCAAACATTGGGGTGGCTGTATCTTTTTGATTTTAATTTCCCTAAGCTATAGGACCATAAGTGGAAGTGCCCTAGGCTCTGTTGCTTTGTTTTTTAGACGTTTCAGGAAACACCATACACTTCTCCCGAGTGTCTGTTGGCAATTTACATCCCGCCCATCAGCATAACAAGGCTCCCAGTTCTCCATGGCCTGTCCTGCCTTTCTGGATTTTACACTTTTTTCAGATGGCCCTTTTGACCGGGGGGAAGTGAGACTTCATTGTAGTGCAGATTTCCTTTGCAAGCTTGCTTGGTTGGCCAAAAAGGGCGTATGCGTTTTTTCCTGAATATATTCAGGAAAAAACGCATACGCCCTTTTTGGCCAAGTGCATCATTGTGGACGTTCTGCCTCTTTTCCTATGCTTTCAATGCAATTCCAGTCTACCTCCTGAAATCGGTTTCCTGCAATTCTGCCCCGCTTTCAAGTCCTCTTGGCAGCCTTACTTCAGTATATTTTTGGACGATAGTTGTCATTTATAACTCTGCAGGTTTGTGAATTACAGTGCCCCTGAGCTCCTTTCTTCAACTCGTTTTTTTGTGAGCTGGCCGCAACACCGCAGGATGGCTTCAGGCCCTAATCTGGTTCCGGCACGGCACGCTGAGCCTTTGGTTATTTCCTCTTCCTGGTGGGAAATGAGAGTTAAATTTGCCCGTCCAGACACCTCCAGCTAGTCTCTCATTGGTTCTCGCTATTCCTGTTCATCTTCCGCAGAAATTGCAAACTGGGCCAAACAGGAGGTTAAAGGGACTGACTCTCCAAGTCGGGAGAGTGTTAGTAAAGCGTCTGGAATGTTGCACCCGAGTACCAGGGTACGAAAACTGAGACATATTTGAACACGTCTCCCGATCACATGGTTGATCATACTCTAGGTTCCACATGCATGTTTTAGCTGAAGGAAGAATACCTTAAACCTGGGTAGTTGAAACCCGTGGAATGGGTACCATGCAATATGACTTCATAGGGTCTTCATTTGCTCACCGAACCTCTCCAATCCTATCACTGCTGCGTTTATGTCCCTGTACACATGCTTGATTCTCTTTCGGAGACATAGCAATCCATAGGTTTTAAGATACTTAAGAGTCAGGTACATTCTGAGGCGTTTAATATGCGGTGTTGAGTCCATTTCGTTGAGCAAGGAGTAGCTCTTGTCTATTCCATATTTGGCTTAAGGAACTTTATCTGTGCTCATTTCAATCTCTGGTTTTATGCAGCACCCCAACTCACCTTTCCCCTTAAACAAGCATAAGTTGGTTTTCTAAATTTGAGACCCTGTTCTGTTCTGTAATTCAGTTCCTGTGTAGCCAAGTTTACATTCCGTGTATTACTGATATCTTATGATGTTTCTTTTTCTGTGTGACTTATTTCAGTTAGAATCATCGTACCTGAATCCACTCATTGTGCTGCTACGGGCCTGATGACATAGATTTCACTGCTGAGTGATACTGCATTGTACGTAAGTACCACAAGTTCTTTATCCATTTTTCACTTTCTGTGATATTGAACTTGTACGGTAAACGAGGTTCTTGTAAACAGAGGCGTCCCAAACATTGGGGTGGCTGTATCTTTTTGATTTTAATTTCCCTAAGCTATAGGACCATAAGTGGAAGTGCCCTAGGCTCTGTTGCTTTGTTTTTTATATGTTTCAGGAAACACCATACACTTCTCCCGAGTGTCTGTTGGCAATGTACATCCCGCCCATCAGTATAACAAGGCTCCCAGTTCTCCATGGCCTGTCCTGCCTTTCTGGATTTTACACTTTTTTCAGATGGCCCTTTTGACCGGGGGGAAGTGAGACTTCATTGTAGTGCAGATTTCCTTTGCAAGCTTGCTTGGTTGGCCAAAAAGGGCGTATGCGTTTTTTCCTGAATATATTCAGGAAACAACGCATACGCCCTTTTTGGCCAAGTGCATCATTGTGGACGTTCTGCCTCTTTTCCTATGCTTTCAATGCAATTCCAGTCTACCTCCTGAAATCGGTTTCCTGCAATTCTGCCCCGCTTTCAAGTCCTCTTGGCAGCCTTACTTCAGTATATTTTTGGACGATAGTTGTCATTTATAACTCTACAGGTTTGTGAATTACAGTGCCCCTGAGCTCCTTTCTTCAACTCCTTTTCTTGTGAGCTGGCCGCAACACCGCAGGATGGCTTCAGGCCCTAATCTGGTTCCGGCACGGCACGCTGAGCCTTTGGTTATTTCCTCTTCCTGGTGGGAAATGAGAGTTAAATTTGCCCGTCCAGACACCTCCAGCTAGTCTCTCATTGGTTCTCGCTATTCCTGTTCATCTTCCGCAGAAATTGCAAACTGGGCCAAACAGGAGGTTAAAGGGACTGACTCTCCAAGTCGGGAGAGTGTTAGTAAAGCGTCTGGAATGTTGCACCCGAGTACCAGGGGAGGAAAACTGAGACATATTTGAACACGTCTCCCGATCACATGGTTGATCATACTCTAGGTTCCACATGCATGTTTTAGCTGAAGGAAGAATACCTTAAACCTGGGTAGTTGAAACCCGTGGAATGGGTACCATGCAATATGACTTCAAAGGGTCTTCATTTGCTCACCGAACCTCTCCAATCCTATCACTGCTGCGTTTATGTCCCTGTACACATGCTTGATTCTCTTTCGGAGACATAGCAATCCATAGGTTTTAAGATACTTAAGAGTCAGGTACATTCTTAGGCGTTTAATATGCGGTGTTGAGTCCATTTCGTTGAGCAAGGAGTAGCTCTTGTCTATTCCATATTTGGCTTAAGGAACTTTATCTGTGCTCATTTCAATCTCTGGTTTTATGCAGCACCCCAACTCACCTTTACCCTTAAACAAGCATAAGTTGGTTTTCTAAATTTGAGACCCTGTTCTGTTCTGTAATTCAGTTCCTGTGTAGCCAAGTTTACATTCCGTGTATTACTGATATCTTATGATGTTTCTTTTTCTGTGTGACTTATTTCAGTTAGAATCATCGTACCTGAATCCACTCATTGTGCTGCTACGGGGCTGATGACATAGATTTCACTGCTGAGTGATACTGCATTGTACGTAAGTACCACAAGTTCTTTATCCATTTTTCACTTTCTGTGATATTGAACTTGTACGGTAAACGAGGTTCTTGTAAACAGAGGCGTCCCAAACATTGGGGTGGCTGTATCTTTTTGATTTTAATTTCCCTAAGCTATAGGACCATAAGTGGAAGTGCCCTAGGCTCTGTTGCTTTGTTTTTTAGACGTTTCAGGAAACACCATACACTTCTCCCGAGTGTCTGTTGGCAATGTACATCCCGCCCATCAGCATAACAAGGCTCCCAGTTCTCCATGGCCTGTCTTGCCTTTCTGGATTTTACACTTTTTTCAGATGGCCCTTTTGACCGGGGGGAAGTGAGACTTCATTGTAGTGCAGATTTCCTTTGCAAGCTTGCTTGGTTGGCCAAAAAGGGCGTATGCGTTTTTTCCTGAATATATTCAGGAAAAAACGCATACGCCCTTTTTGGCCAAGTGCATCATTGTGGACGTTCTGCCTCTTTTCCTATGCTTTCAATGCAATTCCAGTCTACCTCCTGAAATCGGTTTCCTGCAATTCTGCCCCGCTTTCAAGTCCTCTTGGCAGCCTTACTTCAGTATATTTTTGGACGATAGTTGTCATTTATAACTCTGCAGTTTTGTGAATTACAGTGCCCCTGAGCTCCTTTCTTCAACTCGTTTTCTTGTGAGCTGGCCGCAACACCGCAGGATGGCTTCAGGCCCTAATCTGGTTCCGGCACGGCACGCTGAGCCTTTGGTTATTTCCTCTTCCTGGTGGGAAATGAGAGTTAAATTTGCCCGTCCAGACACCTCCAGCTAGTCTCTCATTGGTTCTCGCTATTCCTGTTCATCTTCCGCAGAAATTGCAAACTGGGCCAAACAGGAGGTTAAAGGCACTGACTCTCCAAGTCGGGAGAGTGTTAGTAAAGCGTCTGGAATGTTGCACCCGAGTACCAGGGTACGAAAACTGAGACATATTTGAACACGTCTCCCGATCACATGGTTGATCATACTCTAGGTTCCACATGCATGTTTTAGCTGAAGGAAGAATACCTTAAACCTGGGTAGTTGAAACCCGTGGAATGGGTACCATGCAATATGACTTCAAAGGGTCTTCATTTGCTCACCGAACCTCTCCAATCCTATCACTGCTGCGTTTATGTCCCTGTACACATGCTTGATTCTCTTTCGGAGACATAGCAATCCATAGGTTTTAAGATACTTAAGAGTCAGGTACATTCTTAGGCGTTTAATATGCGGTGTTGAGTCCATTTCGTTGAGCAAGGAGTAGCTCTTGTCTATTCCATATTTGGCTTAAGGAACTTTATCTGTGCTCATTTCAATCTCTGGTTTTATGCAGCACCCCAACTCACCTTTCCCCTTAAACAAGCATAAGTAGGTTTTCTAAATTTGAGACCCTGTTCTGTTCTGTAATTCAGTTCCTGTGTAGCCAAGTTTACATTCCGTGTATTACTGATATCTTATGATGTTTCTTTTTCTGTGTGACTTATTTCAGTTAGAATCATCGTACCTGAATCCACTCATTGTGCTGCTACGGGCCTGATGACATAGATTTCACTGCTGAGTGATACTGCATTGTACGTAAGTACCACAAGTTCTTTATCCATTTTTCACTTTCTGTGATATTGAACTTGTACGGTAAACGAGGTTCTTGTAAACAGAGGCGTCCCAAACATTGGGGTGGCTGTATCTTTTTGATTTTAATTTCCCTAAGCTATAGGACCATAAGTGGAAGTGCCCTAGGCTCTGTTGCTTTGTTTTTTAGAAGTTTCAGGAAACACCATACACTTCTCCCGAGTGTCTGTTGGCAATGTACATCCCGCCCATCAGTATAACAAGGCTCCCAGTTCTCCATGGCCTGTCCTGCCTTTCTGGATTTTACACTTTTTTCAGATGGCCCTTTTGACCGGGGGGAAGTGAGACTTCATTGTAGTGCAGATTTCCTTTGCAAGCTTGCTTGGTTGGCCAAAAAGGGCGTATGCGTTTTTTCCTGAATATATTCAGGAAAAAACGCATACGCCCTTTTTGGCCAAGTGCATCATTGTGGACGTTCTGCCTCTTTTCCTATGCTTTCAATGCAATTCCAGTCTACCTCCTGAAATCGGTTTCCTGCAATTCTGCCCCGCTTTCAAGTCCTCTTGGCAGCCTTACTTCAGTATATTTTTGGACGATAGTTGTCATTTATAACTCTGCAGGTTTGTGAATTACAGTGCCCCTGAGCTCCTTTCTTCAACTCGTTTTCTTGTGAGCTGGCCGCAACACCGCAGGATGGCTTCAGGCCCTAATCTGGTTCCGGCACGGCACGCTGAGCCTTTGGTTATTTCCTCTTCCTGGTGGGAAATGAGAGTTAAATTTGCCCGTCCAGACACCTCCAGCTAGTCTCTCATTGGTTCTCGCTATTCCTGTTCATCTTCCGCAGAAATTGCAAACTGGGCCAAACAGGAGGTTAAAGGGACTGACTCTCCAAGTCGGGAGAGTGTTAGTAAAGCGTCTGGAATGTTGCACCCGAGTACCAGGGTACGAAAACTGAGACATATTTGAACACGTCTCCCGATCACATGGTTGATCATACTCTAGGTTCCACATGCATGTTTTAGCTGAAGGAAGAATACCTTAAACCTGGGTAGTTGAAACCCGTGGAATGGGTACCATGCAATATGACTTCAAAGGGTCTTCATTTGCTCACCGAACCTCTCCAATCCTATCACTGCTGCGTTTATGTCCCTGTACACATGCTTGATTCTCTTTCGGAGACATAGCAATCCATAGGTTTTAAGATACTTAAGAGTCAGGTACACTCTTAGGCGTTTAATATGCGGTGTTGAGTCCATTTCGTTGAGCAAGGAGTAGCTCTTGTCTATTCCATATTTGGCTTAAGGAACTTTATCTGTGCTCATTTCAATCTCTGGTTTTATGCAGCACCCCAACTCACCTTTACCCTTAAACAAGCATAAGTTGGTTTTCTAAATTTGAGACCCTGTTCTGTTCTGTAATTCAGTTCCTGTGTAGCCAAGTTTACATTCCGTGTATTAGTGATATCTTATGATGTTTCTTTTTCTGTGTGACTTATTTCAGTTAGAATCATCGTACCTGAATCCACTCATTGTGCTGCTACGGGCCTGATGACATAGATTTCACTGCTGAGTGATACTGCATTGTACGTAAGTACCACAAGTTCTTTATCCATTTTTCACTTTCTGTGATATTGAACTTGTACGGTAAACCAGGTTCTTGTAAACAGAGGCGTCCCAAACATTGGGGTGGCTGTATCTTTTTGATTTTAATTTCCCTAAGCTATAGGACCATAAGTGGAAGTGCCCTAGGCTCTGTTGCTTTGTTTTTTAGATGTTTCAGGAAACACCATACACTTCTCCCGAGTGTCTGTTGGCAATTTACAGCCCGCCCATCAGCATAACAAGGCTCCCAGTTCTCCATGGCCTGTCCTGCCTTTCTGGATTTTACACTTTTTTCAGATGGCCCTTTTGACCGGGGGGAAGTGAGACTTCATTGTAGTGCAGATTTCCTTTGCAAGCTTGCTTGGTTGGCCAAAAAGGGCGTATGCGTTTTCTCCTGAATATATTCAGGAAAAAACGCATACGCCCTTTTTGGCCAAGTGCATCATTGTGGACGTTCTGCCTCTTTTCCTATGCTTTCAATGCAATTCCAGTCTACCTCCTGAAATCGGTTTCCTGCAATTCTGCCCCGCTTTCAAGTCCTCTTGGCAGCCTTACTTCAGTATATTTTTGGACGATAGTTGTCATTTATAACTCTGCAGGTTTGTGAATTACAGTGCCCCTGAGCTCCTTTCTTCAACTCGCTTTCTTGTGAGCTGGCCGCAACACCGCAGGATGGCTTCAGGCCCTAATCTGGTTCCGGCACGGCACGCTGAGCCTTTGGTTATTTCCTCTTCCTGGTGGGAAATGAGAGTTAAATTTGCCCGTCCAGACACCTCCAGCTAGTCTCTCATTGGTTCTCGCTATTCCTGTTCATCTTCCGCAGAAATTGCAAACTGGGCCAAACAGGAGGTTAAAGGGACTGACTCTCCAAGTCGGGAGAGTGTTAGTAAAGCGTCTGGAATGTTGCACCCGAGTACCAGGGTACGAAAACTGAGACATATTTGAACACGTCTCCTGATCACATGGTTGATCATACTCTAGGTTCCACATGCATGTTTTAGCTGAAGGAAGAATACCTTAAACCTGGGTAGTTGAAACCCGTGGAATGGGTACCATGCAATATGACTTCAAAGGGTCTTCATTTGCTCACCGAACCTCTCCAATCCTATCACTGCTGCGTTTATGTCCCTGTACACATGCTTGATTCTCTTTCGGAGACATAGCAATCCATAGGTTTTAAGATACTTACTATTCAGGTACATTCTTAGGCGTTTAATATGCGGTGTTGAGTCCATTTCGTTGAGCAAGGAGTAGCTCTTGTCTATTCCATATTTGGCTTAAGGAACTTTATCTGTGCTCATTTCAATCTCTGGTTTTATGCAGCACCCCAACTCACCTTTACCCTTAAACAAGCATAAGTTGGTTTTCGAAATTTGAGACCCTGTTCTGTTCTGTAATTCAGTTCCTGTGTAGCCAAGTTTACATTCCGTGTATTACTGATATCTTATGATGTTTCTTTTTCTGTGTGACTTATTTCAGTTAGAATCATCGTACCTGAATCCACTCATTGTGCTGCTACGGGCCTGATGACATAGATTTCACTGCTGAGTGATACTGCATTGTACGTAAGTACCACAAGTTCTTTATCCATTTTTCACTTTCTGTGATATTGAACTTGTATGGTAAACGAGGTTCTTGTAAACAGAGGCGTCCCAAACATTGGGGTGGCTGTATCTTTTTGATTTTAATTTCCCTAAGCTATAGGACCATAAGTGGAAGTGCCCTAGTCTCTGTTGCTTTGTTTTTTAGACGTTTCAGGAAACACCATACACTTCTCCCGAGTGTCTGTTGGCAATTTACATCCCGCCCATCAGCATAACAAGGCTCCCAGTTCTCCATGGCCTGTCCTGCCTTTCTGGATTTTACACTTTTTTCACATGGCCCTTTTGACCGGGGGGAAGTGAGACTTCATTGTAGTGCAGATTTCCTTTGCAAGCTTGCTTGGTTGGCCAAAAAGGGCGTATGCGTTTTTTCCTGAATATATTCAGGAAAAAACGCATACGCCCTTTTTGGCCAAGTGCATCATTGTGGACGTTCTGCCTCTTTTCCTATGCTTTCAATGCAATTCCAGTCTACCTCCTGAAATTGGTTTCCTGCAAGTCTGCCCCGCTTTCAAGTCCTCTTGGCAGCCTTACTTCAGTATATTTTTGGACGATAGTTGTCATTTATAACTCTGCAGGTTTGTGAATTACAGTGCCCCTGAGCTCCTTTCTTCAACTCGTTTTCTTTTGAGCTGGCCGCAACACCGCAGGATGGCTTCAGGCCCTAATCTGGTTCCGGCACGGCACGCTGAGCCTTTGGTTATTTCCTCTTCCTGGTGGGAAATGAGAGTTAAATTTGCCCGTCCAGACACCTCCAGCTAGTCTCTCATTGGTTCTCGCTATTCCTGTTCATCTTCCGCAGAAATTGCAAACTGGGCCAAACAGGAGGTTAAAGGGACTGACTCTCCAAGTCGGGAGAGTGTTAGTAAAGCGTCTGGAATGTTGCACCCGAGTACCAGGGTACGAAAACTGAGACATATTTGAACACGTCTCCCGATCACATGGTTGGTCATACTCTAGGTTCCACATGCATGTTTTAGCTGAAGGAAGAATACCTTAAACCTGGGTAGTTGAAACCCGTGGAATGTTTACCATGCAATATGACTTCAAAGGGTCTTCATTTGCTCACCGAACCTCTCCAATCCTATCACTGCTGCGTTTATGTCCCTGTACACATGCTTGATTCTCTTTCGGAGACATAGCAATCCATAGGTTTTAAGATACTTAAGAGTCAGGTACATTCTTAGGCGTTTAATATGCGGTGTTGAGTCCATTTCGTTGAGCAAGGAGTAGCTCTTGTCTATTCCATATTTGGCTTAAGGAACTTTATCTGTGCTCATTTCAATCTCTGGTTTTATGCAGCACCCCAACTCACCTTTACCCTTAAACAAGCATAAGTTGGTTTTCTAAATTTGAGACCCTGTTCTGTTCTGTAATTCAGTTCCTGTAGAGCCAACTTTACATTCCGTGTATTACTGATATCTTATGATGTTTCTTTTTCTGTGTGACTTATTTCAGTTAGAATCATCGTACCTGAATCCACTCATTGTGCTGCTACGGGCCTGATGACATAGATTTCACTGCTGAGTGATACTGCATTGTACGTAAGTACCACAAGTTCTTTATCCATTTTTCACTTTCTGTGATATTGAACTTGTACGGTAAATGAGGTTCTTGTAAACAGAGGCGTCCCAAACATTGGAGTGGCTGTATCTTTTTGATTTTAATTTCCCTAAGCTATAGGACCATAAGTGGAAGTGCCCTAGGCTCTGTTGCTTTGTTTTTTAGACGTTTCAGGAAACACCATACACTTCTCCCGAGTGTCTGTTGGCAATTTACATCCCGCCCATCAGCATAACAAGGCTCCCAGTTCTCCATGGCCTGTCCTGCCTTTCTGGATTTTACACTTTTTTCAGATGGCCCTTTTGACCGGGGGGAAGTGAGACTTCATTGTAGTGCAGATTTCCTTTGCAAGCTTGCTTGGTTGGCCAAAAAGGGCGTATGCGTTTTTTCCTGAATATATTCAGGAAAAAACGCATACGCCCTTTTTGGCCAAGTGCATCATTGTGGACGTTCTGCCTCTTTTCCTATGCTTTCAATGCAATTCCAGTCTACCTCCTGAAATCGGTTTCCTGCAATTCTGCCCCGCTTTCAAGTCCTCTTGGCACCCTTACTTCAGTATATTTTTGGACGATAGTTGTCATTTATAACTCTGCAGGTTTGTGAATTACAGTGCCCCTGAGCTCCTTTCTTCAACTCGTTTTCTTGTGAGCTGGCCGCACACCGCAGGATGGCTTCAGGCCCTAATCTGGTTCCGGCACGGCACGCTGAGCCTTTGGTTATTTCCTCTTCCTGGTGGGAAATGAGAGTTAAATTTGCCCGTCCAGACACCTCCAGCTAGTCTCTCATTGGTTCTCGCTATTCCTGTTCATCTTCCGCAGAAATTGCAAACTGGGCCAAACAGGAGGTTAAAGGGACTGACTCTCCAAGTCGGGAGAGTGTTAGTAAAGCGTCTGGAATGTTGCACCCGAGTACCAGGGTACGAAAACTGAGACATATTTGAACACGTCTCCCGATCACATGGTTGATCATACTCTAGGTTCCACATGCATGTTTTAGCTGAAGGAAGAATACCTTAAACCTGGGTAGTTGAAACCCGTGGAATGGGTACCATGCAATATGACTTCAAAGGGTCTTCATTTGCTCACCGAACCTCTCCAATCCTACCACTGCTGCGTTTATGTCCCTGTACACATGCTTGATTCTCTTTCGGAGACATAGCAATCCATAGGTTTTAAGATACTTAAGAGTCAGGTACATTCTTAGGCGTTTAATATGCGGTGTTGAGTCCATTTCGTTGAGCAAGGAGTAGCTCTTGTCTATTCCATATTTGGCTTAAGGAACTTTATCTGTGCTCATTTCAATCTCTGGTTTTATGCAGCACCCCAACTCACCTTTACCCTTAAACAAGCATAAGTTGGTTTTCTAAATTTGAGACCCTGTTCTGTTCTGTAATTCAGTTCCTGTGTAGCCAAGTTTACATTCCGTGTATTACTGATATCTTATGATGTTTCTTTTTCTGTGTGACTTATTTCAGTTAGAATCATCGTACCTGAATCCACTCATTGTGCTGCTACGGGCCTGATGACATAGATTTCACTGCTGAGTGATACTGCATTGTACGTAAGTACCACAAGTTCTTTATCCATTTTTCACTTTCTGTGATATTGAACTTGTACGGTAAACAAGGTTCTTGTAAACAGAGGCGTCCCAAACATTGGGGTGGCTGTATCTTTTTGATTTTAATTTCCCTAAGCTATAGGACCATAAGTGGAAGTGCCCTAGGCTCTGTTGCTTTGTTTTTTAGATGTTTCAGGAAACACCATACACTTCTCCCAAGTGTCTGTTGGCAATTTACATCCCGCCCATCAGCATAACAAGGCTCCCAGTTCTCCATGGCCTGTCCTGCCTTTCTGGATTTTACACTTTTTTCAGATGGCCCTTTTGACCGGGGGGAAGTGAGACTTCATTGTAGTGCAGATTTCCTTTGCAAGCTTGCTTGGTTGGCCAAAAAGGGCGTATGCGTTTTTTCCTGAATATATTCAGGAAAAAACGCATACGCCCTTTTTGGCCAAGTGCATCATTGTGGACGTTCTGCCTCTTTTCCTATGCTTTCAATGCAATTCCAGTCTACCTCCTGAAATCGGTTTCCTGCAATTCTGCCCCGCTTTCAAGTCCTCTTGGCAGCCTTACTTCAGTATATTTTTGGACGATAGTTGTCATTTATAACTCTGCAGGTTTGTGAATTACAGTGCCCCTGAGCTCCTTTCTTCAACTCGTTTTCTTGTGAGCTGGCCGCAACACCGCAGGATGGCTTCAGGCCCTAATCTGGTTCCGGCACGGCACGCTGAGCCTTTGGTTATTTCCTCTTCCTGGTGGGAAATGAGAGTTAAATTTGCCCGTCCAGACACCTCCAGCTAGTCTCTCATTGGTTCTCGCTATTCCTGTTCATCTTCCGCAGAAATTGCAAACTGGGCCAAACAGGAGGTTAAAGGGACTGACTCTCCAAGTCGGGAGAGTGTTAGTAAAGCGTCTGGAATGTTGCACCCGAGTACCAGGGTACGAAAACTGAGACATATTTGAACACGTCTCCCGATCACATGGTTGGTCATACTCTAGGTTCCACATGCATGTTTTAGCTGAAGGAAGAATACCTTAAACCTGGGTAGTTGAAACCCGTGGAATGGGTACCATGCAATATGACTTCAAAGGGTCTTCATTTGCTCACCGAACCTCTCCAATCCTATCACTGCTGCGTTTATGTCCCTGTACACACGCTTGATTCTCTTTCGGAGACATAGCAATCCATAGGTTTTAAGATACTTAAGAGTCAGGTACATTCTTAGGCGTTTAATATGCGGTGTTGAGTCCATTTCGTTGAGCAAGGAGTAGCTCTTGTCTATTCCATATTTGGCTTAAGGAACTTTATCTGTGCTCATTTCAATCTCTGGTTTTATGCAGCACCCCAACTCACCTTTACCCTTAAACAAGCATAAGTTGGTTTTCTAAATTTGAGACCCTGTTCTGTTCTGTAATTCAGTTCCTGTAGAGCCAACTTTACATTCCGTGTATTACTGATATCTTATGATGTTTCTTTTTCTGTGTGACTTATTTCAGTTAGAATCATCGTACCTGAATCCACTCATTGTGCTGCTACGGGCCTGATGACATAGATTTCACTGCTGAGTGATACTGCATTGTACGTAAGTACCACAAGTTCTTTATCCATTTTTCACTTTCTGTGATATTGAACTTGTACGGTAAATGAGGTTCTTGTAAACAGAGGCATCCCAAACATTGGAGTGGCTGTATCATTTTGATTTTAATTTCCGTAAGCTATAGGACCATAAGTGGAAGTGCCCTAGGCTCTGTTGCTTTGTTTTTTAGACGTTTCAGGAAACACCATACACTTCTCCCGAGTGTCTGTTGGCAATTTACATCCCGCCCATCAGCATAACAAGGCTCCCAGTTCTCCATGGCCTGTCCTGCCTTTCTGGATTTTACACTTTTTTCAGATGGCCCTTTTGACCGGGGGGAATTGAGACTTCATTGTAGTGCAGATTTCCTTTGCAAGCTTGCTTGGTTGGCCAAAAAGGGCGTATGCGTTTTTTCCTGAATATATTCAGGAAAAAACGCATACGCCCTTTTTGGCCAAGTGCATCATTGTGGACGTTCTGCCTCTTTTCCTATGCTTTCAATGCAATTCCAGTCTACCTCCTGAAATCGGTTTCCTGCAATTCTGCCCCGCTTTCAAGTCCTCTTGGCACCCTTACTTCAGTATATTTTTGGACGATAGTTGTCATTTATAACTCTGCAGGTTTGTGAATTACAGTGCCCCTGAGCTCCTTTCTTCAACTCGTTTTCTTGTGAGCTGGCCGCACACCGCAGGATGGCTTCAGGCCCTAATCTGGTTCCGGCACGGCACGCTGAGCCTTTGGTTATTTCCTCTTCCTGGTGGGAAATGAGAGTTAAATTTGCCCGTCCAGACACCTCCAGCTAGTCTCTCATTGGTTCTCGCTATTCCTGTTCATCTTCCGCAGAAATTGCAAACTGGGCCAAACAGGAGGTTAAAGGGACTGACTCTCCAAGTCGGGAGAGTGTTAGTAAAGCGTCTGGAATGTTGCACCCGAGTACCAGGGTACGAAAACTGAGACATATTTGAACACGTCTCCCGATCACATGGTTGATCATACTCTAGGTTCCACATGCATGTTTTAGCTGAAGGAAGAATACCTTAAACCTGGGTAGTTGAAACCCGTGGAATGGGTACCATGCAATATGACTTCAAAGGGTCTTCATTTGCTCACCGAACCTCTCCAATCCTACCACTGCTGCGTTTATGTCCCTGTACACATGCTTGATTCTCTTTCGGAGACATAGCAATCCATAGGTTTTAAGATACTTAAGAGTCAGGTACATTCTTAGGCGTTTAATATGCGGTGTTGAGTCCATTTCGTTGAGCAAGGAGTAGCTCTTGTCTATTCCATATTTGGCTTAAGGAACTTTATCTGTGCTCATTTCAATCTCTGGTTTTATGCAGCACCCCAACTCACCTTTCCCCTTAAACAAGCATAAGTTGGTTTTCTAAATTTGAGACCCTGTTCTGTTCTGTAATTCAGTTCCTGTGTAGCCAAGTTTACATTCCGTGTATTACTGATATCTTATGATGTTTCTTTTTCTGTGTGACTTATTTCAGTTAGAATCATCGTACCTGAATCCACTCATTGTGCTGCTACGGGCCTGATGACATAGATTTCACTGCTGAGTGATACTGCATTGTACGTAAGTACCACAAGTTCTTTATCCATTTTTCACTTTCTGTGATATTGAACTTGTACGGTAAACGAGGTTCTTGTAAACAGAGGCGTCCCAAACATTGGGGTGGCTGTATCTTTTTGATTTTAATTTCCCTAAGCTATAGGACCATAAGTGGAAGTGCCCTAGGCTCTGTTGCTTTGTTTTTTAGACGTTTCAGGAAACACCATACACTTCTCCCGAGTGTCTGTTGGCAATTTACATCCCGCCCATCAGCATAACAAGGCTCCCAGTTCTCCATGGCCTGTCCTGCCTTTCTGGATTTTACACTTTTTTCAGATGGCCCTTTTGACCGGGGGGAAGTGAGACTTCATTGTAGTGCAGATTTCCTTTGCAAGCTTGCTTGGTTGGCCAAAAAGGGCGTATGCGTTTTTTCCTGAATATATTCAGGAAAAAACGCATACGCCCTTTTTGGCCAAGTGCATCATTGTGGACGTTCTGCCTCTTTTCCTATGCTTTCAATGCAATTCCAGTCTACCTCCTGAAATCGGTTTCCTGCAATTCTGACCCGCTTTCAAGTCCTCTTGGCAGCCTTACTTCAGTATATTTTTGGACGATAGTTGTCATTTATAACTCTGCAGGTTTGTGAATTACAGTGCCCCTGAGCTCCTTTCTTCAACTCGTTTTCTTGTGAGCTGGCCGCAACACCGCAGGATGGCTTCAGGCCCTAATCTGGTTCCGGCACGGCACGCTGAGCCTTTGGTTATTTCCTCTTCCTGGTGGGAAATGAGAGTTAAATTTGCCCGTCCAGACACCTCCAGCTAGTCTCTCATTGGTTCTCGCTATTCCTGTTCATCTTCCGCAGAAATTGCAAACTGGGCCAAACAGGAGGTTAAAGGGACTGACTCTCCAAGTCGGGAGAGTGTTAGTAAAGCGTCTGGAATGTTGCACCCGAGTACCAGGGTACGAAAACTGAGACATATTTGAACACGTCTCCCGATCACATGGTTGATCATACTCTAGGTTCCACATGCATGTTTTAGCTGAAGGAAGAATACCTTAAACCTGGGTAGTTGAAACCCGTGGAATGGGTACCATGCAATATGACTTCAAAGGGTCTTCATTTGCTCACCGAACCTCTCCAATCCTATCACTGCTGCGTTTATGTCCCTGTACACATGCTTGATTCTCTTTCGGAGACATAGCAATCCATAGGTTTTAAGATACTTAAGAGTCAGGTACATTCTTAGGCGTTTAATATGCGGTGTTGAGTCCATTTCGTTGAGCAAGGAGTAGCTCTTGTCTATTCCATATTTGGCTTAAGGAACTTTATCTGTGCTCATTTCAATCTCTGGTTTTATGCAGCACCCCAACTCACCTTTACCCTTAAACAAGCATAAGTTGGTTTTCTAAATTTGAGACCCTGTTCTGTTCTGTAATTCAGTTCCTGTGTAGCCAAGTTTACATTCCGTGTATTACTGATATCTTATGATGTTTCTTTTTCTGTGTGACTTATTTCAGTTAGAATCATCGTACCTGAATCCACTCATTGTGCTGCTACGGGCCTGATGACATAGATTTCACTGCTGAGTGATACTGCATTGTACGTAAGTACCACAAGTTCTTTATCCATTTTTCACTTTCTGTGATATTGAACTTGTACGGTAAACGAGGTTCTTGTAAACAGAGGCGTCCCAAACATTGGGGTGGCTGTATCTTTTTGATTTTAATTTCCCTAAGCTATAGGACCATAAGTGGAAGTGCCCTAGGCTCTGTTGCTTTGTTTTTTAGATGTTTCAGGAAACACCATACACTTCTCATAAGTGTCTGTTGGCAATTTACATCCCGCCCATCAGCATAACAAGGCTCCCAGTTCTCCATGGCCTGTCCTGCCTTTCTGGATTTTACACTTTTTTCAGATGGCCCTTTTGACCGGGGGGAAGTGAGACTTCATTGTAGTGCAGATTTCCTTTGCAAGCTTGCTTGGTTGGCCAAAAAGGGCGTATGCGTTTTTTCCTGAATATATTCAGGAAAAAACGCATACGCCCTTTTTGGCCAAGTGCATCATTGTGGACGTTCTGCCTCTTTTCCTATGCTTTCAATGCAATTCCAGTCTACCTCCTGAAATCGGTTTCCTGCAATTCTGCCCCGCTTTCAAGTCCTCTTGGCAGCCTTACTTCAGTATATTTTTGGACGATAGTTGTCATTTATAACTCTGCAGGTTTGTGAATTACAGTGCCCCTGAGCTCCTTTCTTCAACTCGTTTTCTTGTGAGCTGGCCGCAACACCGCAGGATGGCTTCAGGCCCTAATCTGGTTCCGGCACGGCACGCTGAGCCTTTGGTTATTTCCTCTTCCTGGTGGGAAATGAGAGTTAAATTTGCCCGTCCAGACACCTCCAGCTAGTCTCTCATTGGTTCTCGCTATTCCTGTTCATCTTCCGCAGAAATTGCAAACTGGGCCAAACAGGAGGTTAAAGGGACTGACTCTCCAAGTCGGGAGAGTGTTAGTAAAGCGTCTGGAATGTTGCACCCGAGTACCAGGGTACGAAAACTGAGACATATTTGAACACGTCTCCCGATCACATGGTTGATCATACTCTAGGTTCCACATGCATGTTTTAGCTGAAGGAAGAATACCTTAAACCTGGGTAGTTGAAACCCGTGGAATGGGTACCATGCAATATGACTTCAAAGGGTCTTCATTTGCTCACCGAACCTCTCCAATCCTATCACTGCTGCGTTTATGTCCCTGTACACATGCTTGATTCTCTTTCGGAGACATAGCAATCCATAGGTTTTAAGATACTTAAGAGTCAGGTACATTCTTAGGCGTTTAATATGGGGTGTTGAGTCCATTTCGTTGAGCAAGGAGTAGCTCTTGTCTATTCCATATTTGGCTTAAGGAACTTTATCTGTGCTCATTTCAATCTCTGGTTTTATGCAGCACCCCAACTCACCTTTCCCCTTAAACAAGCATAAGTTGGTTTTCTAAATTTGAGACCCTGTTCTGTTCTGTAATTCAGTTCCTGTGTAGCCAAGTTTACATTCCGTGTATTACTGATATCTTATGATGTTTCTTTTTCTGTGTGACTTATTTCAGTTAGAATCATCGTACCTGAATCCACTCATTGTGCTGCTACGGGCCTGATGACATAGATTTCACTGCTGAGTGATACTGCATTGTACGTAAGTACCACAAGTTCTTTATCCATTTTTCACTTTCTGTGATATTGAACTTGTACGGTAAACGAGGTTCTTGTAAACAGAGGCGTCCCAAACATTGGGGTGGCTGTATCTTTTTGATTTTAATTTCCCTAAGCTATAGGACCATAAGTGGAAGTGCCCTAGGCTCTGTTGCTTTTTTTTTTAGATGTTTCAGGAAACACCATACACTTCTCCCGAGTGTCTGTTGGCAATTTACATCCCGCCCATCAGCATAACAAGGCTCCCAGTTCTCCATGGCCTGTCCTGCCTTTCTGGATTTTACACTTTTTTCAGATGGCCCTTTTGACCGGGGGGAAGTGAGACTTCATTGTAGTGCAGATTTCCTTTGCAAGCTTGCTTGGTTGGCCAAAAAGGGCGTATGCGTTTTTTCCTGAATATATTCAGGAAAAAACGCATACGCCCTTTTTGGCCAAGTGCATCATTGTGGACGTTCTGCCTCTTTTCCTATGCTTTCAATGCAATTCCAGTCTACCTCCTGAAATCGGTTTCCTGCAATTCTGCCCCGCTTTCAAGTCCTCTTGGCAGCCTTACTTCAGTATATTTTTGGACGATAGTTGTCATTTATAACTCTGCAGGTTTGTGAATTACAGTGCCCCTGAGCTCCTTTCTTCAACTCGTTTTCTTGTGAGCTGGCCGCAACACCGCAGGATGGCTTCAGGCCCTAATCTGGTTCCGGCACGGCACGCTGAGCCTTTGGTTATTTCCTCTTCCTGGTGGGAAATGAGAGTTAAATTTGCCCGTCCAGACACCTCCAGCTAGTCTCTCATTGGTTCTCGCTATTCCTGTTCATCTTCCGCAGAAATTGCAAACTGGGCCAAACAGGAGGTTAAAGGGACTGACTCTCCAAGTCGGGAGAGTGTTAGTAAAGCATCTGGAATGTTGCACCCGAGTACCAGGGTACGAAAACTGAGACATATTTGAACACGTCTCCCGATCACATGGTTGATCATACTCTAGGTTCCACATGCATGTTTTAGCTGAAGGAAGAATACCTTAAACCTGGGTAGTTGAAACCCGTGGAATGGGTACCATGCAATATGACTTCAAAGGGTCTTCATTTGCTCACCGAACCTCTCCAATCCTATCACTGCTGCGTTTATGTCCCTGTACACATGCTTGATTCTCTTTCGGAGACATAGCAATCCATAGGTTTTAAGATACTTAAGAGTCAGGTACATTCTTAGGCGTTTAATATGCGGTGTTGAGTCCATTTCGTTGAGCAAGGAGTAGCTCTTGTCTATTCCATATTTGGCTTAAGGAACTTTATCTGTGCTCATTTCAATCTCTGGTTTTATGCAGCACCCCAACTCACCTTTACCCTTAAACAAGCATAAGTTGGTTTTCTAAATTTGAGACCCTGTTCTGTTCTGTAATTCAGTTCCTGTGTAGCCAAGTTTACATTCCGTGTATTACTGATATCTTATGATGTTTCTTTTTCTGTGTGACTTATTTCAGTTAGAATCATCGTACCTGAATCCACTCATTGTGCTGCTACGGGCCTGATGACATAGATTTCACTGCTGAGTGATACTGCATTGTACGTAAGTACCACAAGTTCTTTATCCATTTTTCACTTTCTGTGATATTGAACTTGTACGGTAAACGAGGTTCTTGTAAACAGAGGCGTCCCAAACATTGGGGTGGCTGTATCTTTTTGATTTTAATTTCCCTAAGCTATAGGACCATAAGTGGAAGTGCCCTAGGCTCTGTTGCTTTGTTTTTTAGATGTTTCAGGAAACACCATACACTTCTCCCAAGTGTCTGTTGGCAATTTACATCCCGCCCATCAGCATAACAAGGCTCCCAGTTCTCCATGGCCTGTCCTGCCTTTCTGGATTTTACACTTTTTTCAGATGGCCCTTTTGACCGGGGGGAAGTGAGACTTCATTGTAGTGCAGATTTCCTTTGCAAGCTTGCTTGGTTGGCCAAAAAGGGCGTATGCGTTTTTTCCTGAATATATTCAGGAAAAAACGCATACGCCCTTTTTGGCCAAGTGCATCATTGTGGACGTTCTGCCTCTTTTCCTATGCTTTCAATGCAATTCCAGTCTACCTCCTGAAATCGGTTTCCTGCAATTCTGCCCCGCTTTCAAGTCCTCTTGGCAGCCTTACTTCAGTATATTTTTGGACGATAGTTGTCATTTATAACTCTGCAGGTTTGTGAATTACAGTGCCCCTGAGCTCCTTTCTTCAACTCGTTTTCTTGTGAGCTGGCCGCAACACCGCAGGATGGCTTCAGGCCCTAATCTGGTTCCGGCACGGCACGCTGAGCCTTTGGTTATTTCCTCTTCCTGGTGGGAAATGAGAGTTAAATTTGCCCGTCCAGACACCTCCAGCTAGTCTCTCATTGGTTCTCGCTATTCCTGTTCATCTTCCGCAGAAATTGCAAACTGGGCCAAACAGGAGGTTAAAGGGACTGACTCTCCAAGTCGGGAGAGTGTTAGTAAAGCGTCTGGAATGTTGCACCCGAGTACCAGGGTACGAAAACTGAGACATATTTGAACACGTCTCCCGATCACATGGTTGATCATACTCTAGGTTCCACATGCATGTTTTAGCTGAAGGAAGAATACCTTAAACCTGGGTAGTTGAAACCCGTGGAATGGGTACCATGCAATATGACTTCAAAGGGTCTTCATTTGCTCACCGAACCTCTCCAATCCTATCACTGCTGCGTTTATGTCCCTGTACACATGCTTGATTCTCTTTCGGAGACATAGCAATCCATAGGTTTTAAGATACTTAAGAGTCAGGTACATTCTTAGGCGTTTAATATGCGGTGTTGAGTCCATTTCGTTGAGCAAGGAGTAGCTCTTGTCTATTCCATATTTGGCTTAAGGAACTTTATCTGTGCTCATTTCAATCTCTGGTTTTATGCAGCACCCCAACTCACCTTTCCCCTTAAACAAGCATAAGTTGGTTTTCTAAATTTGAGACCCTGTTCTGTTCTGTAATTCAGTTCCTGTGTAGCCAAGTTTACATTCCGTGTATTACTGATATCTTATGATGTTTCTTTTTCTGTGTGACTTATTTCAGTTAGAATCATCGTACCTGAATCCACTCATTGTGCTGCTACGGGCCTGATGACATAGATTTCACTGCTGAGTGATACTGCATTGTACGTAAGTACCACAAGTTCTTTATCCATTTTTCACTTTCTGTGATATTGAACTTGTACGGTAAACGAGGTTCTTGTAAACAGAGGCGTCCCAAACATTAGGGTGGCTGTATCTTTTTGATTTTAATTTCCCTAAGCTATAGGACCATAAGTGGAAGTGGCCTAGGCTCTGTTGCTTTGTTTTTTAGACGTTTCAGGAAACACCATACACTTCTCCCGAGTGTCTGTTGGCAATGTACATCCCGCCCATCAGCATAACAAGGCTCCCAGTTCTCCATGGCCTGTCCTGCCTTTCTGGATTTTACACTTTTTTCAGATGGCCCTTTTGACCGGGGGGAAGTGAGACTTCATTGTAGTGCAGATTTCCTTTGCAAGCTTGCTTGGTTGGCCAAAAAGGGCGTATGCGTTTTTTCCTGAATATATTCAGGAAAAAACGCATACGCCCTTTTTGGCCAAGTGCATCATTGTGGACGTTCTGCCTCTTTTCCTATGCTTTCAATGCAATTCCAGTCTACCTCCTGAAATCGGTTTCCTGCAATTCTGCCCCGCTTTCAAGTCCTCTTGGCAGCCTTACTTCAGTATATTTTTGGACGATAGTTGTCATTTATAACTCTGCAGGTTTGTGAATTACAGTGCCCCTGAGCCCCTTTCTTCAACTCGTTTTCTTGTGAGCTGGCCGCAACACCGCAGGATGGCTTCAGGCCCTAATCTGGTTCCGGCACGGCACGCTGAGCCTTTGGTTATTTCCTCTTCCTGGTGGGAAATGAGAGTTAAATTTGCCCGTCCAGACACCTCCAGCTAGTCTCTCATTGGTTCTCGCTATTCCTGTTCATCTTCCGCAGAAATTGCAAACTGGGCCAAACAGGAGGTTAAAGGGACTGACTCTCCAAGTCGGGAGAGTGTTAGTAAAGCGTCTGGAATGTTGCACCCGAGTACCAGGGTACGAAAACTGAGACATATTTGAACACGTCTCCCGATCACATGGTTGATCATACTCTAGGTTCCACATGCATGTTTTAGCTGAAGGAAGAATACCTTAAACCTGGGTAGTTGAAACCCGTGGAATGGGTACCATGCAATATGACTTCAAAGGGTCTTCATTTGCTCACCGAACCTCTCCAATCCTATCACTGCTGCGTTTATGTCCCTGTACACATGCTTGATTCTCTTTCGGAGACATAGCAATCCATAGGTTTTAAGATACTTAAGAGTCAGGTACATTCTGAGGCGTTTAATATGCGGTGTTGAGTCCATTTCGTTGAGCAAGGAGTAGCTCTTGTCTATTCCATATTTGGCTTAAGGAACTTTATCTGTGCTCATTTCAATCTCTGGTTTTATGCAGCACCCCAACTCACCTTTACCCTTAAACAAGCATAAGTTGGTTTTCTAAATTTGAGACCCTGTTCTGTTCTGTAATTCAGTTCCTGTGTAGCCAAGTGTACATTCCGTGTATTACTGATATCTTATGATGTTTCTTTTTCTGTGTGACTTATTTCAGTTAGAATCATCGTACCTGAATCCACTCATTGTGCTGCTACGGGCCTGATGACATAGATTTCACTGCTGAGTGATACTGCATTGTACGTAAGTACCACAAGTTCTTTATCCATTTTTCACTTTCTGTGATATTGAACTTGTACGGTAAACGAGGTTCTTGTAAACAGAGGCGTCCCAAACATTGGGGTGGCTGTATCTTTTTGATTTTAATTTCCCTAAGCTATAGGACCATAAGTGGAAGTGCCCTAGGCTCTGTTGCTTTGTTTTTTAGACGTTTCAGGAAACACCATACACTTCTCCCGAGTGTCTGTTGGCAATTTACAGCCCGCCCATCAGCATAACAAGGCTCCCAGTTCTCCATGGCCTGTCCTGCCTTTCTGGATTTTACACTTTTTTCAGATGGCCCTTTTGACCGGGGGAAAGTGAGACTTCATTGTAGTGCAGATTTCCTTTGCAAGCTTGCTTGGTTGGCCAAAAAGGGCGTATGCGTTTTTTCCTGAATATATTCAGGAAAAAACGCATACGCCCTTTTTGGCCAAGTGCATCATTGTGGACGTTCTGCCTCTTTTCCTATGCTTTCAATGCAATTCCAGTCTACCTCCTGAAATCGGTTTCCTGCAATTCTGCCCCGCTTTCAAGTCCTCTTGGCAGCCTTACTTCAGTATATTTTTGGACGATAGTTGTCATTTATAACTCTGCAGGTTTGTGAATTACAGTGCCCCTGAGCTCCTTTCTTCAACTCGTTTTCTTGTGAGCTGGCCGCAACACCGCAGGATGGCTTCAGGCCCTAATCTGGTTCCGGCACGGCACGCTGAGCCTTTGGTTATTTCCTCTTCCTGGTGGGAAATGAGAGTTAAATTTGCCCGTCCAGACACCTCCAGCTAGTCTCTCATTGGTTCTCGCTATTCCTGTTCATCTTCCGCAGAAATTGCAAACTGGGCCAAACAGGAGGTTAAAGGGACTGACTCTCCAAGTCGGGAGAGTGTTAGTAAAGCGTCTGGAATGTTGCACCCGAGTACCAGGGTACGAAAACTGAGACATATTTGAACACGTCTCCCGATCACATGGTTGATCATACTCTAGGTTCCACATGCATGTTTTAGCTGAAGGAAGAATACCTTAAACCTGGAGAGTTGAGACCCGTGGAATGGGTACCATGCAATATGACTTCAAAGGGTCTTCATTTGCTCACCGAACCTCTCCAATCCTATCACTGCTGCGTTTATGTCCCTGTACACATGCTTGATTCTCTTTCGGAGACATAGCAATCCATAGGTTTTAAGATACTTAAGAGTCAGGTACATTCTTAGGCGTTTAATATGCGGTGTTGAGTCCATTTCGTTGAGCAAGGAGTAGCTCTTGTCTATTCCATATTTGGCTTAAGGAACTTTATCTGTGCTCATTTCAATCTCTGGTTTTATGCAGCACCCCAACTCACCTTTCCCCTTAAACAAGCATAAGTTGGTTTTCTAAATTTGAGACCCTGTTCTGTTCTGTAATTCAGTTCCTGTGTAGCCAAGTTTACATTCCGTGTATTACTGATATCTTATGATGTTTCTTTTTCTGTGTGACTTATTTCAGTTAGAATCATCGTAACTGAATCCACTCATTGTGCTGCTACGGGCCTGATGACATAGATTTCACTGCTGAGTGATACTGCATTGTACGTAAGTACCACAAGTTCTTTATCCATTTTTCACTTTCTGTGATATTGAACTTGTACGGTAAACGAGGTTCTTGTAAACAGAGGCGTCCCAAACATTGGGGTGGCTGTATCTTTTTGATTTTAATTTCCCTAAGCTATAGGACCATAAGTGGAAGTGCCCTAGGCTCTGTTGCTTTGTTTTTTAGATGTTTCAGGAAACACCATACACTTCTCCCGAGTGTCTGTTGACAGTGTACATCCCGCCCATCAGTATAACAAGGCTCCCAGTTCTCCATGGCCTGTCCTGCCTTTCTGGATTTTACACTTTTTTCAGATGGCCCTTTTGACCAGGGGGAAGTGAGACTTCATTGTAGTGCAGATTTCCTTTGCAAGCTTGCTTGGTTGGCCAAAAAGTGCGTATGCGTTTTTTCCTGAATATATTCAGGAAAAAACGCATACGCCCTTTTTGGCCAAGTGCATCATTGTGGACGTTCTGCCTCTTTTCCTATGCTTTCAATGCAATTCCAGTCTACCTCCTGAAATCGGTTTCCTGCAATTCTGCCCCGCTTTCAAGTCCTCTTGGCAGCCTTACTTCAGTATATTTTTGGACGATAGTTGTCATTTATAACTCTGCAGGTTTGTGAATTACAGTGCCCCTGAGCTCCTTTCTTCAACTCGTTTTCTTGTGAGCTGGCCGCAACACCGCAGGATGGCTTCAGGCCCTAATCTGGTTCCGGCACGGCACGCTGAGCCTTTGGTTATTTCCTCTTCCTGGTGGGAAATGAGAGTTAAATTTGCCCGTCCAGACACCTCCAGCTAGTCTCTCATTGGTTCTCGCTATTCCTGTTCATCTTCCGCAGAAATTGCAAACTGGGCCAAACAGGAGGTTAAAGGGACTGACTCTCCAAGTCGGGAGAGTGTTAGTAAAGCGTCTGGAATGTTGCACCCGAGTACCAGGGTACGAAAACTGAGACATATTTGAACACGTCTCCCGATCACATGGTTGATCATACTCTAGGTTCCACATGCATGTTTTAGCTGAAGGAAGAATACCTTAAACCTGGGTAGTTGAAACCCGTGGAATGGGTACCATGCAATATGACTTCAAAGGGTCTTCATTTGCTCACCGAACCTCTCCAATCCTATCACTGCTGCGTTTATGTCCCTGTACACATGCTTGATTCTCTTTCGGAGACATAGCAATCCATAGGTTTTAAGATACTTAAGAGTCAGGTACATTCTTAGGCGTTTAATATGCGGTGTTGAGTCCATTTCGTTGAGCAAGGAGTAGCTCTTGTCTATTCCATATTTGGCTTAAGGAACTTTATCTGTGCTCATTTCAATCTCTGGTTTTATGCAGCACCCCAACTCACCTTTACCCTTAAACAAGCATAAGTTGGTTTTCTAAATTTGAGACCCTGTTCTGTTCTGTAATTCAGTTCCTGTGTAGCCAAGTTTACATTCCGTGTATTACTGATATCTTATGATGTTTCTTTTTCTGTGTGACTTATTTCAGTTAGAATCATCGTACCTGAATCCACTCATTGTGCTGCTACGGGCCTGATGACATAGATTTCACTGCTGAGTGATACTGCATTGTACGTAAGTACCACAAGTTCTTTATCCATTTTTCACTTTCTGTGATATTGAACTTGTACGGTAAACGAGGTTCTTGTAAACAGAGGCGTCCCAAACATTGGGGTGGCTGTATCTTTTTGATTTTAATTTCCCTAAGCTATAGGACCATAAGTGGAAGTGCCCTAGGCTCTGTTGCTTTGTTTTTTAGATGTTTCAGGAAACACCATACACTTCTCCCGAGTGTCTGTTGGCAATGTACATCCCGCCCATCAGTATAACAAGGCTCCCAGTTCTCCATGGCCTGTCCTGCCTTTCTGGATTTTACACTTTTTTCAGATGGCCCTTTTGACCGGGGGAAAGTGAGACTTCATTGTAGTGCAGATTTCCTTTGCAAGCTTGCTTGGTTGGCCAAAAAGGGCGTTTGCGTTTTTTCCTGAATATATTCAGGAAAAAACGCATACGCCCTTTTTGGCCAAGTGCATCATTGTGGACGTTCTGCCTCTTTTCCTATGCTTTCAATGCAATTCCAGTCTACCTCCTGAAATCGGTTTCCTGCAATTCTGCCCCGCTTTCAAGTCCTCTTGGCAGCCTTACTTCAGTATATTTTTGGACGATAGTTGTCATTTATAACTCTGCAGGTTTGTGAATTACAGTGCCCCTGAGCTCCTTTCTTCAACTCGTTTTCTTGTGAGCTGGCCGCAACACCGCAGGATGGCTTCAGGCCCTAATCTGGTTCCGGCATGGCACGCTGAGCCTTTGGTTATTTCCTCTTCCTGGTGGGAAATGAGAGTTAAATTTGCCCGTCCAGACACCTCCAGCTAGTCTCTCATTGGTTCTCGCTATTCCTGTTCATCTTCCGCAGAAATTGCAAACTGGGCCAAACAGGAGGTTAAAGGGACTGACTCTCCAAGTCGGGAGAGTGTTAGTAAAGCGTCTGGAATGTTGCACCCGAGTACCAGGGTACGAAAACTGAGACATATTTGAACACGTCTCCCGATCACATGGTTGATCATACTCTAGGTTCCACATGCATGTTTTAGCTGAAGGAAGAATACCTTAAACCTGGGTAGTTGAAACCCGTGGAATGGGTACCATGCAATATGACTTCAAAGGGTCTTCATTTGCTCACCGAACCTCTCCAA
Source organism: Globicephala melas (assembly GCF_963455315.2). Classification (NCBI taxonomy): domain Eukaryota; kingdom Metazoa; phylum Chordata; class Mammalia; order Artiodactyla; family Delphinidae; genus Globicephala; species Globicephala melas. The sequence continues at coordinate 32,201 of NW_027207765.1, forward strand.
TCCTATCACTGCTGCGTTTATGTCCCTGTACACATGCTTGATTCTCTTTCGGAGACATAGCAATCCATAGGTTTTAAGATACTTAAGAGTCAGGTACATTCTTAGGCGTTTAATATGGGGTGTTGAGTCCATTTCGTTGAGCAAGGGGTAGCTCTTGTCTATTCCATATTTGGCTTAAGGAACTTTATCTGTGCTCATTTCAATCTCTGGTTTTATGCAGCACCCCAACTCACCTTTACCCTTAAACAAGCATAAGTTGGTTTTCTAAATTTGAGACCCTGTTCTGTTCTGTAATTCAGTTCCTGTGTAGCCAAGTTTACATTCCGTGTATTACTGATATCTTATGATGTTTCTTTTTCTGTGTGACTTATTTCAGTTAGAATCATCGTACCTGAATCCACTCATTGTGCTGCTACGGGCCTGATGACATAGATTTCACTGCTGAGTGATACTGCATTGTACGTAAGTACCACAAGTTCTTTATCCATTTTTCACTTTCTGTGATATTGAACTTGTACGGTAAACGAGGTTCTTGTAAACAGAGGCGTCCCAAACATTGGGGTGGCTGTATCTTTTTGATTTTAATTTCCCTAAGCTATAGGACCATAAGTGGAAGTGCCCTAGGCTCTGTTGCTTTGTTTTTTAGACGTTTCAGGAAACACCATACACTTCTCCCGAGTGTCTGTTGGCAATTTACATCCCGCCCATCAGCATAACAAGGCTCCCAGTTCTCCATGGCCTGTCCTGCCTTTCTGGATTTTACACTTTTTTCAGATGGCCCTTTTGACCGGGGGGAAGTGAGACTTCATTGTAGTGCAGATTTCCTTTGCAAGCTTGCTTGGTTGGCCAAAAAGGGCGTATGCGTTTTCTCCTGAATATATTCAGGAAAAAACGCATACGCCCTTTTTGGCCAAGTGCATCATTGTGGACGTTCTGCCTCTTTTCCTATGCTTTCAATGCAATTCCAGTCTACCTCCTGAAATCGGTTTCCTGCAATTCTGCCCCGCTTTCAAGTCCTCTTGGCAGCCTTACTTCAGTATATTTTTGGACGATAGTTGTCATTTATAACTCTGCAGGTTTGTGAATTACAGTGCCCCTGAGCTCCTTTCTTCAACTCGTTTTCTTGTGAGCTGGCCGCAACACCGCAGGATGGCTTCAGGCCCTAATCTGGTTCCGGCACGGCACGCTGAGCCTTTGGTTATTTCCTCTTCCTGGTGGGAAATGAGAGTTAAATTTGCCCGTCCAGACACCTCCAGCTAGTCTCTCATTGGTTCTCGCTATTCCTGTTCATCTTCCGCAGAAATTGCAAACTGGGCCAAACAGGAGGTTAAAGGGACTGACTCTCCAAGTCGGGAGAGTGTTAGTAAAGCGTCTGAAATGTTGCACCTGAGTACCAGGTTACGAAAACTGAGACATATTTGAACACGTCTCCCGATCACATGGTTGATCATACTCTAGGTTCCACATGCATGTTTTAGCTGAAGGAAGAATACCTTAAACCTGGGTAGTTGAAACCCGTGGAATGGGTACCATGCAATATGACTTCAAAGGGTCTTCATTTGCTCACCGAACCTCTCCAATCCTATCACTGCTGCGTTTATGTCCCTGTACACATGCTTGATTCTCTTTCGGAGACATAGCAATCCATAGGTTTTAAGATACTTAAGAGTCAGGTACATTCTTAGGCGTTTAATATGGGGTGTTGAGTCCATTTCGTTGAGCAAGGAGTAGCTCTTGTCTATTCCATATTTGGCTTAAGGAACTTTATCTGTGCTCATTTCAATCTCTGGTTTTATGCAGCACCCCAACTCACCTTTACCCTTAAACAAGCATAAGTTGGTTTTCTAAATTTGAGACCCTGTTCTGTTCTGTAATTCAGTTCCTGTGTAGCCAAGTTTACATTCCGTGTATTACTGATATCTTATGATGTTTCTTTTTCTGTGTGACTTATTTCAGTTAGAATCATCGTACCTGAATCCACTCATTGTGCTGCTACGGGCCTGATGACATAGATTTCACTGCTGAGTGATACTGCATTGTACGTAAGTACCACAAGTTCTTTATCCATTTTTCACTTTCTGTGATATTGAACTTGTACGGTAAACGAGGTTCTTGTAAACAGAGGCGTCCCAAACATTGGGGTGGCTGTATCTTTTTGATTTTAATTTCCCTAAGCTATAGGACCATAAGTGGAAGTGCCCTAGGCTCTGTTGCTTTGTTTTTTAGACGTTTCAGGAAACACCATACACTTCTCCCGAGTGTCTGTTGGCAATTTACATCCCGCCCATCAGCATAACAAGGCTCCCAGTTCTCCATGGCCTGTCCTGCCTTTCTGGATTTTACACTTTTTTCAGATGGCCCTTTTGACCGGGGGGAAGTGAGACTTCATTGTAGTGCAGATTTCCTTTGCAAGCTTGCTTGGTTGGCCAAAAAGGGCGTATGCGTTTTCTCCTGAATATATTCAGGAAAAAACGCATACGCCCTTTTTGGCCAAGTGCATCATTGTGGACGTTCTGCCTCTTTTCCTATGCTTTCAATGCAATTCCAGTCTACCTCCTGAAATCGGTTTCCTGCAATTCTGCCCCGCTTTCAAGTCCTCTTGGCAGCCTTACTTCAGTATATTTTTGGACGATAGTTGTCATTTATAACTCTGCAGGTTTGTGAATTACAGTGCCCCTGAGCTCCTTTCTTCAACTCGTTTTCTTGTGAGCTGGCCGCAACACCGCAGGATGGCTTCAGGCCCTAATCTGGTTCCGGCACGGCACGCTGAGCCTTTGGTTATTTCCTCTTCCTGGTGGGAAATGAGAGTTAAATTTGCCCGTCCAGACACCTCCAGCTAGTCTCTCATTGGTTCTCGCTATTCCTGTTCATCTTCAGCAGAAATTGCAAACTGGGCCAAACAGGAGGTTAAAGGGACTGACTCTCCAAGTCGGGAGAGTGTTAGTAAAGCGTCTGAAATGTTGCACCTGAGTACCAGGTTACGAAAACTGAGACATATTTGAACACGTCTCCCGATCACATGGTTGATCATACTCTAGGTTCCACATGCATGTTTTAGCTGAAGGAAGAATACCTTAAACCTGGGTAGTTGAAACCCGTGGAATGGGTACCATGCAATATGACTTCAAAGGGTCTTCATTTGCTCACCGAACCTCTCCAATCCTATCACTGCTGCGTTTATGTCCCTGTACACATGCTTGATTCTCTTTCGGAGACATAGCAATCCATAGGTTTTAAGATACTTAAGAGTCAGGTACATTCTTAGGCGTTTAATATGGGGTGTTGAGTCCATTTCGTTGAGCAAGGAGTAGCTCTTGTCTATTCCATATTTGGCTTAAGGAACTTTATCTGTGCTCATTTCAATCTCTGGTTTTATGCAGCACCCCAACTCACCTTTACCCTTAAACAAGCATAAGTTGGTTTTCTAAATTTGAGACCCTGTTCTGTTCTGTAATTCAGTTCCTGTGTAGCCAAGTTTACATTCCGTGTATTACTGATATCTTATGATGTTTCTTTTTCTGTGTGACTTATTTCAGTTAGAATCATCGTACCTGAATCCACTCATTGTGCTGCTACGGGCCTGATGACATAGATTTCACTGCTGAGTGATACTGCATTGTACGTAAGTACCACAAGTTCTTTATCCATTTTTCACTTTCTGTGATATTGAACTTGTACGGTAAACGAGGTTCTTGTAAACAGAGGCGTCCCAAACATTGGGGTGGCTGTATCTTTTTGATTTTAATTTCCCTAAGCTATAGGACCATAAGTGGAAGTGCCCTAGGCTCTGTTGCTTTGTTTTTTAGACGTTTCAGGAAACACCATACACTTCTCCCGAGTGTCTGTTGGCAATTTACATCCCGCCCATCAGCATAACAAGGCTCCCAGTTCTCCATGGCCTGTCCTGCCTTTCTGGATTTTACACTTTTTTCAGATGGCCCTTTTGACCGGGGGGAAGTGAGACTTCATTGTAGTGCAGATTTCCTTTGCAAGCTTGCTTGGTTGGCCAAAAAGGGCGTATGCGTTTTCTCCTGAATATATTCAGGAAAAAACGCATACGCCCTTTTTGGCCAAGTGCATCATTGTGGACGTTCTGCCTCTTTTCCTATGCTTTCAATGCAATTCCAGTCTACCTCCTGAAATCGGTTTCCTGCAATTCTGCCCCGCTTTCAAGTCCTCTTGGCAGCCTTACTTCAGTATATTTTTGGACGATAGTTGTCATTTATAACTCTGCAGGTTTGTGAATTACAGTGCCCCTGAGCTCCTTTCTTCAACTCGTTTTCTTGTGAGCTGGCCGCAACACCGCAGGATGGCTTCAGGCCCTAATCTGGTTCCGGCACGGCACGCTGAGCCTTTGGTTATTTCCTCTTCCTGGTGGGAAATGAGAGTTAAATTTGCCCGTCCAGACACCTCCAGCTAGTCTCTCATTGGTTCTCGCTATTCCTGTTCATCTTCCGCAGAAATTGCAAACTGGGCCAAACAGGAGGTTAAAGGGACTGACTCTCCAAGTCGGGAGAATGTTAGTAAAGCGTCTGGAATGTTGCACCCGAGTACCAGGGTACGAAAACTGAGACATATTTGAACACATCTCCCGATCACATGGTTGATCATACTCTAGGTTCCACATGCATGTTTTAGCTGAAGGAAGAATACCTTAAACGTGGGTAGTTGAAACCCGTGGAATGGGTACCATGCAATATGACTTCAAAGGGTCTTCATTTGCTCACCGAACCTCTCCAATCCTATCACTGCTGCGTTTATGTCCCTGTACACATGCTTGATTCTCTTTCGGAGACATAGCAATCCATAGGTTTTAAGATACTTAAGAGTCAGGTACATTCTTAGGCGTTTAATATGCGGTGTTGAGTCCATTTCGTTGAGCAAGGAGTAGCTCTTGTCTATTCCATATTTGGCTTAAGGAACTTTATCTGTGCTCATTTCAATCTCTGGTTTTATGCAGCACCCCAACTCACCTTTACCCTTAAACAAGCATAAGTTGGTTTTCTAAATTTGAGACCCTGTTCTGTTCTGTAATTCAGTTCCTGTGTAGCCAAGTTTACATTCCGTGTATTACTGATATCTTATGATGTTTCTTTTTCTGTGTGACTTATTTCAGTTAGAATCATCGTACCTGAATCCACTCATTGTGCTGCTACGGGCCTGATGACATAGATTTCACTGCTGAGTGATACTGCATTGTACGTAAGTACCACAAGTTCTTTATCCATTTTTCACTTTCTGTGATATTGAACTTGTACGGTAAACGAGGTTCTTGTAAACAGAGGCGTCCCAAACATTGGGGTGGCTGTATCTTTTTGATTTTAATTTCCCTAAGCTATAGGACCATAAGTGGAAGTGCCCTAGGCTCTGTTGCTTTGTTTTTTAGACGTTTCAGGAAACACCATACACTTCTCCCGAGTGTCTGTTGGCAATTTACATCCCGCCCATCAGCATAACAAGGCTCCCAGTTCTCCATGGCCTGTCCTGCCTTTCTGGATTTTACACTTTTTTCAGATGGCCCTTTTGACCGGGGGGAAGTGAGACTTCATTGTAGTGCAGATTTCCTTTGCAAGTTTGCTTGGTTGGCCAAAAAGGGCGTATGCGTTTTTTCCTGAATATATTCAGGAAAAAACGCATACGCCCTTTTTGGCCAAGTGCATCATTGTGGACGTTCTGCCTCTTTTCCTATGCTTTCAATGCAATTCCAGTCTACCTCCTGAAATCGGTTTCCTGCAATTCTGCCCCGCTTTCAAGTCCTCTTGGCAGCCTTACTTCAGTATATTTTTGGACGATAGTTGTCATTTATAACTCTGCAGGTTTGTGAATTACAGTGCCCCTGAGCTCCTTTCTTCAACTCGTTTTCTTTTGAGCTGGCCGCAACACCGCAGGATGGCTTCAGGCCCTAATCTGGTTCCGGCACGGCACGCTGAGCCTTTGGTTATTTCCTCTTCCTGGTGGGAAATGAGAGTTAAATTTGCCCGTCCAGACACCTCCAGCTAGTCTCTCATTGGTTCTCGCTATTCCTGTTCATCTTCCGCAGAAATTGCAAACTGGGCCAAACAGGAGGTTAAAGGGACTGACTCTCCAAGTCGGGAGAGTGTTAGTAAAGCGTCTGGAATGTTGCACCCGAGTACCAGGGTACGAAAACTGAGACATATTTGAACACGTCTCCCGATCACATGGTTGGTCATACTCTAGGTTCCACATGCATGTTTTAGCTGAAGGAAGAATACCTTAAACCTGGGTAGTTGAAACCCGTGGAATGTTTACCATGCAATATGACTTCAAAGGGTCTTCATTTGCTCACCGAACCTCTCCAATCCTATCACTGCTGCGTTTATGTCCCTGTACACACGCTTGATTCTCTTTCGGAGACATAGCAATCCATAGGTTTTAAGATACTTAAGAGTCAGGTACATTCTTAGGCGTTTAATATGCGGTGTTGAGTCCATTTCGTTGAGCAAGGAGTAGCTCTTGTCTATTCCATATTTGGCTTAAGGAACTTTATCTGTGCTCATTTCAATCTCTGGTTTTATGCAGCACCCCAACTCACCTTTCCCCTTAAGCAAGCATAAGTTGGTTTTCTAAATTTGAGACCCTGTTCTGTTCTGTAATTCATTTCCTGTAGAGCCAACTTTACATTCCGTGTATTACTGATATCTTATGATGTTTCTTTTTCTGTGTGACTTATTTCAGTTAGAATCATCGTACCTGAATCCACTCATTGTGCTGCTACGGGCCTGATGACATAGATTTCACTGCTGAGTGATACTGCATTGTACGTAAGTACCACAAGTTCTTTATCCATTTTTCACTTTCTGTGATATTGAACTTGTACGGTAAATGAGGTTCTTGTAAACAGAGGCATCCCAAACATTGGAGTGGCTGTATCATTTTGATTTTAATTTCCGTAAGCTATAGGACCATAAGTGGAAGTGCCCTAGGCTCTGTTGCTTTGTTTTTTAGACGTTTCAGGAAACACCATACACTTCTCCCGAGTGTCTGTTGGCAATTTACATCCCGCCCATCAGCATAACAAGGCTCCCAGTTCTCCATGGCCTGTCCTGCCTTTCTGGATTTTACACTTTTTTCAGATGGCCCTTTTGACCGGGGGGAAGTGAGACTTCATTGTAGTGCAGATTTCCTTTGCAAGCTTGCTTGGTTGGCCAAAAAGGGCGTATGCGTTTTTTCCTGAATATATTCAGGAAAAAACGCATACGCCCTTTTTGGCCAAGTGCATCATTGTGGACGTTCTGCCTCTTTTCCTATGCTTTCAATGCAATTCCAGTCTACCTCCTGAAATCGGTTTCCTGCAATTCTGCCCCGCTTTCAAGTCCTCTTGGCACCCTTACTTCAGTATATTTTTGGACGATAGTTGTCATTTATAACTCTGCAGGTTTGTGAATTACAGTGCCCCTGAGCTCCTTTCTTCAACTCGTTTTCTTGTGAGCTGGCCGCACACCGCAGGATGGCTTCAGGCCCTAATCTGGTTCCGGCACGGCACGCTGAGCCTTTGGTTATTTCCTCTTCCTGGTGGGAAATGAGAGTTAAATTTGCCCGTCCAGACACCTCCAGCTAGTCTCTCATTGGTTCTCGCTATTCCTGTTCATCTTCCGCAGAAATTGCAAACTGGGCCAAACAGGAGGTTAAAGGGACTGACTCTCCAAGTCGGGAGAGTGTTAGTAAAGCGTCTGGAATGTTGCACCCGAGTACCAGGGTACGAAAACTGAGACATATTTGAACACGTCTCCCGATCACATGGTTGATCATACTCTAGGTTCCACATGCATGTTTTAGCTGAAGGAAGAATACCTTAAACCTGGGTAGTTGAAACCCGTGGAATGGGTACCATGCAATATGACTTCAAAGGGTCTTCATTTGCTCACCGAACCTCTCCAATCCTACCACTGCTGCGTTTATGTCCCTGTACACATGCTTGATTCTCTTTCGGAGACATAGCAATCCATAGGTTTTAAGATACTTAAGAGTCAGGTACATTCTTAGGCGTTTAATATGCGGTGTTGAGTCCATTTCGTTGAGCAAGGAGTAGCTCTTGTCTATTCCATATTTGGCTTAAGGAACTTTATCTGTGCTCATTTCAATCTCTGGTTTTATGCAGCACCCCAACTCACCTTTACCCTTAAACAAGCATAAGTTGGTTTTCTAAATTTGAGACCCTGTTCTGTTCTGTAATTCAGTTCCTGTGTAGCCAAGTTTACATTCCGTGTATTACTGATATCTTATGATGTTTCTTTTTCTGTGTGACTTATTTCAGTTAGAATCATCGTACCTGAATCCACTCATTGTGCTGCTACGGGCCTGATGACATAGATTTCACTGCTGAGTGATACTGCATTGTACGTAAGTACCACAAGTTCTTTATCCATTTTTCACTTTCTGTGATATTGAACTTGTACGGTAAACGAGGTTCTTGTAAACAGAGGCGTCCCAAACATTGGGGTGGCTGTATCTTTTTGATTTTAATTTCCCTAAGCTATAGGACCATAAGTGGAAGTGCCCTAGGCTCTGTTGCTTTGTTTTTTAGACGTTTCAGGAAACACCATACACTTCTCCCAAGTGTCTGTTGGCAATTTACATCCCGCCCATCAGCATAACAAGGCTCCCAGTTCTCCATGGCCTGTCCTGCCTTTCTGGATTTTACACTTTTTTCAGATGGCCCTTTTGACCGGGGGGAAGTGAGACTTCATTGTAGTGCAGATTTCCTTTGCAAGCTTGCTTGGTTGGCCAAAAAGGGCGTATGCGTTTTTTCCTGAATATATTCAGGAAAAAACGCATACGCCCTTTTTGGCCAAGTGCATCATTGTGGACGTTCTGCCTCTTTTCCTATGCTTTCAATGCAATTCCAGTCTACCTCCTGAAATCGGTTTCCTGCAATTCTGCCCCGCTTTCAAGTCCTCTTGGCAGCCTTACTTCAGTATATTTTTGGACGATAGTTGTCATTTATAACTCTGCAGGTTTGTGAATTACAGTGCCCCTGAGCTCCTTTCTTCAACTCGTTTTCTTGTGAGCTGGCCGCAACACCGCAGGATGGCTTCAGGCCCTAATCTGGTTCCGGCACGGCACGCTGAGCCTTTGGTTATTTCCTCTTCCTGGTGGGAAATGAGAGTTAAATTTGCCCGTCCAGACACCTCCAGCTAGTCTCTCATTGGTTCTCGCTATTCCTGTTCATCTTCCGCAGAAATTGCAAACTGGGCCAAACAGGAGGTTAAAGGGACTGACTCTCCAAGTCGGGAGAGTGTTAGTAAAGCGTCTGGAATGTTGCACCCGAGTACCAGGGTACGAAAACTGAGACATATTTGAACACGTCTCCCGATCACATGGTTGGTCATACTCTAGGTTCCACATGCATGTTTTAGCTGAAGGAAGAATACCTTAAACCTGGGTAGTTGAAACCCGTGGAATGGGTACCATGCAATATGACTTCAAAGGGTCTTCATTTGCTCACCGAACCTCTCCAATCCTATCACTGCTGCGTTTATGTCCCTGTACACACGCTTGATTCTCTTTCGGAGACATAGCAATCCATAGGTTTTAAGATACTTAAGAGTCAGGTACATTCTTAGGCGTTTAATATGCGGTGTTGAGTCCATTTCGTTGAGCAAGGAGTAGCTCTTGTCTATTCCATATTTGGCTTAAGGAACTTTATCTGTGCTCATTTCAATCTCTGGTTTTATGCAGCACCCCAACTCACCTTTCCCCTTAAGCAAGCATAAGTTGGTTTTCTAAATTTGAGACCCTGTTCTGTTCTGTAATTCAGTTCCTGTGTAGCCAACTTTACATTCCGTGTATTACTGATATCTTATGATGTTTCTTTTTCTGTGTGACTTATTTCAGTTAGAATCATCGTACCTGAATCCACTCATTGTGCTGCTACGGGCCTGATGACATAGATTTCACTGCTGAGTGATACTGCATTGTACGTAAGTACCACAAGTTCTTTATCCATTTTTCACTTTCTGTGATATTGAACTTGTACGGTAAATGAGGTTCTTGTAAACAGAGGCATCCCAAACATTGGAGTGGCTGTATCATTTTGATTTTAATTTCCGTAAGCTATAGGACCATAAGTGGAAGTGCCCTAGGCTCTGTTGCTTTGTTTTTTAGACGTTTCAGGAAACACCATACACTTCTCCCGAGTGTCTGTTGGCAATTTACATCCCGCCCATCAGCATAACAAGGCTCCCAGTTCTCCATGGCCTGTCCTGCCTTTCTGGATTTTACACTTTTTTCAGATGGCCCTTTTGACCGGGGGGAAGTGAGACTTCATTGTAGTGCAGATTTCCTTTGCAAGCTTGCTTGGTTGGCCAAAAAGGGCGTATGCGTTTTTTCCTGAATATATTCAGGAAAAAACGCATACGCCCTTTTTGGCCAAGTGCATCATTGTGGACGTTCTGCCTCTTTTCCTATGCTTTCAATGCAATTCCAGTCTACCTCCTGAAATCGGTTTCCTGCAATTCTGCCCCGCTTTCAAGTCCTCTTGGCACCCTTACTTCAGTATATTTTTGGACGATAGTTGTCATTTATAACTCTGCAGGTTTGTGAATTACAGTGCCCCTGAGCTCCTTTCTTCAACTCGTTTTCTTGTGAGCTGGCCGCACACCGCAGGATGGCTTCAGGCCCTAATCTGGTTCCGGCACGGCACGCTGAGCCTTTGGTTATTTCCTCTTCCTGGTGGGAAATGAGAGTTAAATTTGCCCGTCCAGACACCTCCAGCTAGTCTCTCATTGGTTCTCGCTATTCCTGTTCATCTTCCGCAGAAATTGCAAACTGGGCCAAACAGGAGGTTAAAGGGACTGACTCTCCAAGTCGGGAGAGTGTTAGTAAAGCGTCTGGAATGTTGCACCCGAGTACCAGGGTACGAAAACTGAGACATATTTGAACACGTCTCCCGATCACATGGTTGATCATACTCTAGGTTCCACATGCATGTTTTAGCTGAAGGAAGAATACCTTAAACCTGGGTAGTTGAAACCCGTGGAATGGGTACCATGCAATATGACTTCAAAGGGTCTTCATTTGCTCACCGAACCTCTCCAATCCTACCACTGCTGCGTTTATGTCCCTGTACACATGCTTGATTCTCTTTCGGAGACATAGCAATCCATAGGTTTTAAGATACTTAAGAGTCAGGTACATTCTTAGGCGTTTAATATGCGGTGTTGAGTCCATTTCGTTGAGCAAGGAGTAGCTCTTGTCTATTCCATATTTGGCTTAAGGAACTTTATCTGTGCTCATTTCAATCTCTGGTTTTATGCAGCACCCCAACTCACCTTTACCCTTAAACAAGCATAAGTTGGTTTTCTAAATTTGAGACCCTGTTCTGTTCTGTAATTCAGTTCCTGTGTAGCCAAGTTTACATTCCGTGTATTACTGATATCTTATGATGTTTCTTTTTCTGTGTGACTTATTTCAGTTAGAATCATCGTACCTGAATCCACTCATTGTGCTGCTACGGGCCTGATGACATAGATTTCACTGCTGAGTGATACTGCATTGTACGTAAGTACCACAAGTTCTTTATCCATTTTTCACTTTCTGTGATATTGAACTTGTACGGTAAACGAGGTTCTTGTAAACAGAGGCGTCCCAAACATTGGGGTGGCTGTATCTTTTTGATTTTAATTTCCCTAAGCTATAGGACCATAAGTGGAAGTGCCCTAGGCTCTGTTGCTTTGTTTTTTAGATGTTTCAGGAAACACCATACACTTCTCCCAAGTGTCTGTTGGCAATTTACATCCCGCCCATCAGCATAACAAGGCTCCCAGTTCTCCATGGCCTGTCCTGCCTTTCTGGATTTTACACTTTTTTCAGATGGCCCTTTTGACCGGGGGGAAGTGAGACTTCATTGTAGTGCAGATTTCCTTTGCAAGCTTGCTTGGTTGGCCAAAAAGGGCGTATGCGTTTTTTCCTGAATATATTCAGGAAAAAACGCATACGCCCTTTTTGGCCAAGTGCATCATTGTGGACGTTCTGCCTCTTTTCCTATGCTTTCAATGCAATTCCAGTCTACCTCCTGAAATCGGTTTCCTGCAATTCTGCCCCGCTTTCAAGTCCTCTTGGCAGCCTTACTTCAGTATATTTTTGGACGATAGTTGTCATTTATAACTCTGCAGGTTTGTGAATTACAGTGCCCCTGAGCTCCTTTCTTCAACTCGTTTTCTTGTGAGCTGGCCGCAACACCGCAGGATGGCTTCAGGCCGTAATCTGGTTCCGGCACGGCACGCTGAGCCTTTGGTTATTTCCTCTTCCTGGTGGGAAATGAGAGTTAAATTTGCCCGTCCAGACACCTCCAGCTAGTCTCTCATTGGTTCTCGCTATTCCTGTTCATCTTCCGCAGAAATTGCAAACTGGGCCAAACAGGAGGTTAAAGGGACTGACTCTCCAAGTCGGGAGAGTGTTAGTAAAGCGTCTGGAATGTTGCACCCGAGTACCAGGGTACGAAAACTGAGACATATTTGAACACGTCTCCCGATCACATGGTTGGTCATACTCTAGGTTCCACATGCATGTTTTAGCTGAAGGAAGAATACCTTAAACCTGGGTAGTTGAAACCCGTGGAATGGGTACCATGCAATATGACTTCAAAGGGTCTTCATTTGCTCACCGAACCTCTCCAATCCTATCACTGCTGCGTTTATGTCCCTGTACACACGCTTGATTCTCTTTCGGAGACATAGCAATCCATAGGTTTTAAGATACTTAAGAGTCAGGTACATTCTTAGGCGTTTAATATGCGGTGTTGAGTCCATTTCGTTGAGCAAGGAGTAGCTCTTGTCTATTCCATATTTGGCTTAAGGAACTTTATCTGTGCTCATTTCAATCTCTGGTTTTATGCAGCACCCCAACTCACCTTTACCCTTAAACAAGCATAAGTTGGTTTTCTAAATTTGAGACCCTGTTCTGTTCTGTAATTCAGTTCCTGTGTAGCCAACTTTACATTCCGTGTATTACTGATATCTTATGATGTTTCTTTTTCTGTGTGACTTATTTCAGTTAGAATCATCGTACCTGAATCCACTCATTGTGCTGCTACGGGCCTGATGACATAGATTTCACTGCTGAGTGATACTGCATTGTACGTAAGTACCACAAGTTCTTTATCCATTTTTCACTTTCTGTGATATTGAACTTGTACGGTAAACGAGGTTCTTGTAAACAGAGGCGTCCCAAACATTGGGGTGGCTGTATCTTTTTGATTTTAATTTCCCTAAGCTATAGGACCATAAGTGGAAGTGCCCTAGGCTCTGTTGCTTTGTTTTTTAGACGTTTCAGGAAACACCATACACTTCTCCCGAGTGTCTGTTGGCAATTTACATCCCGCCCATCAGCATAACAAGGCTCCCAGTTCTCCATGGCCTGTCCTGCCTTTCTGGATTTTACACTTTTTTCAGATGGCCCTTTTGACCGGGGGGAAGTGAGACTTCATTGTAGTGCAGATTTCCTTTGCAAGCTTGCTTGGTTGGCCAAAAAGGGCGTATGCGTTTTTTCCTGAATATATTCAGGAAAAAACGCATACGCCCTTTTTGGCCAAGTGCATCATTGTGGACGTTCTGCCTCTTTTCCTATGCTTTCAATGCAATTCCAGTCTACCTCCTGAAATCGGTTTCCTGCAATTCTGACCCGCTTTCAAGTCCTCTTGGCAGCCTTACTTCAGTATATTTTTGGACGATAGTTGTCATTTATAACTCTGCAGGTTTGTGAATTACAGTGCCCCTGAGCTCCTTTCTTCAACTCGTTTTCTTGTGAGCTGGCCGCAACACCGCAGGATGGCTTCAGGCCCTAATCTGGTTCCGGCACGGCACGCTGAGCCTTTGGTTATTTCCTCTTCCTGGTGGGAAATGAGAGTTAAATTTGCCCGTCCAGACACCTCCAGCTAGTCTCTCATTGGTTCTCGCTATTCCTGTTCATCTTCCGCAGAAATTGCAAACTGGGCCAAACAGGAGGTTAAAGGGACTGACTCTCCAAGTCGGGAGAGTGTTAGTAAAGCGTCTGGAATGTTGCACCCGAGTACCAGGGTACGAAAACTGAGACATATTTGAACACGTCTCCCGATCACATGGTTGATCATACTCTAGGTTCCACATGCATGTTTTAGCTGAAGGAAGAATACCTTAAACCTGGGTAGTTGAAACCCGTGGAATGGGTACCATGCAATATGACTTCAAAGGGTCTTCATTTGCTCACCGAACCTCTCCAATCCTATCACTGCTGCGTTTATGTCCCTGTACACATGCTTGATTCTCTTTCGGAGACATAGCAATCCATAGGTTTTAAGATACTTAAGAGTCAGGTACATTCTTAGGCGTTTAATATGCGGTGTTGAGTCCATTTCGTTGAGCAAGGAATAGCTCTTGTCTATTCCATATTTGGCTTAAGGAACTTTATCTGTGCTCATTTCAATCTCTGGTTTTATGCAGCACCCCAACTCACCTTTACCCTTAAACAAGCATAAGTTGGTTTTCTAAATTTGAGACCCTGTTCTGTTCTGTAATTCAGTTCCTATGTAGCCAAGTTTACATTCCGTGTATTACTGATATCTTATGATGTTTCTTTTTCTGTGTGACTTATTTCAGTTAGAATCATCGTACCTGAATCCACTCATTGTGCTGCTACGGGCCTGATGACATAGATTTCACTGCTGAGTGATACTGCATTGTACGTAAGTACCACAAGTTCTTTATCCATTTTTCACTTTCTGTGATATTGAACTTGTACGGTAAACGAGGTTCTTGTAAACAGAGGCGTCCCAAACATTGGGGTGGCTGTATCTTTTTGATTTTAATTTCCCTAAGCTATAGGACCATAAGTGGAAGTGTCCTAGGCTCTGTTGCTTTGTTTTTTAGACGTTTCAGGAAACACCATACACTTCTCCCGAGTGTCTGTTGGCAATTTACATCCCGCCCATCAGCATAACAAGGCTCCCAGTTCTCCATGGCCTGTCCTGCCTTTCTGGATTTTACACTTTTTTCAGATGGCCCTTTTGACCGGGGGGAAGTGAGACTTCATTGTAGTGCAGATTTCCTTTGCAAGCTTGCTTGGTTGGCCAAAAAGGGCGTATGCGTTTTTTCCTGAATATATTCAGGAAAAAACGCATACGCCCTTTTTGGCCAAGTGCATCATTGTGGACGTTCTGCCTCTTTTCCTATGCTTTCAATGCAATTCCAGTCTACCTCCTGAAATCGGTTTCCTGCAATTCTGCCCCGCTTTCAAGTCCTCTTGGCAGCCTTACTTCAGTATATTTTTGGACGATAGTTGTCATTTATAACTCTGCAGGTTTGTGAATTACAGTGCCCCTGAGCTCCTTTCTTCAACTCGCTTTTTTGTGAGCTGGCCGCAACACCGCAGGATGGCTTCAGGCCCTAATCTGGTTCCGGCACGGCACGCTGAGCCTTTGGTTATTTCCTCTTCCTGGTGGGAAATGAGAGTTAAATTTGCCCGTCCTGACACCTCCAGCTAGTCTCTCATTGGTTCTCGCTATTCCTGTTCATCTTCCGCAGAAATTGCAAACTGGGCCAAACAGGAGGTTAAAGGGACTGACTCTCCAAGTCGGGAGAGTGTTAGTAAAGCGTCTGGAATGTTGCACCCGAGTACCAGGGTACGAAAACTGAGACATATTTGAACACGTCTCCCGATCACATGGTTGATCATACTCTAGGTTCCACATGCATGTTTTAGCTGAAGGAAGAATACCTTAAACCTGGGTAGTTGAAACCCGTGGAATGGGTACCATGCAATATGACTTCAAAGGGTCTTCATTTGCTCACCGAACCTCTCCAATCCTATCACTGCTGCGTTTATGTCCCTGTACACATGCTTGATTCTCTTTCGGAGACATAGCAATCCATAGGTTTTAAGATACTTAAGAGTCAGGTACATTCTTAGGCGTTTAATATGCGGTGTTGAGTCCATTTCGTTGAGCAAGGAGTAGCTCTTGTCTATTCCATATTTGGCTTAAGGAACTTTATCTGTGCTCATTTCAATCTCTGGTTTTATGCAGCACCCCAACTCACCTTTACCCTTAAACAAGCATAAGGTGGTTTTCTAAATTTGAGACCCTGTTCTGTTCTGTAATTCAGTTCCTGTGTAGCCAAGTTTACATTCCGTGTATTACTGATATCTTATGATGTTTCTTTTTCTGTGTGACTTATTTCAGTTAGAATCATCGTACCTGAATCCACTCATTGTGCTGCTACGGGCCTGATGACATAGATTTCACTGCTGAGTGATACTGCATTGTACGTAAGTACCACAAGTTCTTTATCCATTTTTCACTTTCTGTGATATTGAACTTGTACGGTAAACGAGGTTCTTGTAAACAGAGGCGTCCCAAACATTGGGGTGGCTGTATCTTTTTGATTTTAATTTCCCTAAGCTATAGGACCATAAGTGGAAGTGTCCTAGGCTCTGTTGCTTTGTTTTTTAGACGTTTCAGGAAACACCATACACTTCTCCCGAGTGTCTGTTGGCAATTTACATCCCGCCCATCAGCATAACAAGGCTCCCAGTTCTCCATGGCCTGTCCTGCCTTTCTGGATTTTACACTTTTTTCAGATGGCCCTTTTGACCGGGGGGAAGTGAGACTTCATTGTAGTGCAGATTTCCTTTGCAAGCTTGCTTGGTTGGCCAAAAAGGGCGTATGCGTTTTTTCCTGAATATATTCAGGAAAAAACGCATACGCCCTTTTTGGCCAAGTGCATCATTGTGGACGTTCTGCCTCTTTTCCTATGCTTTCAATGCAATTCCAGTCTACCTCCTGAAATCGGTTTCCTGCAATTCTGCCCCGCTTTCAAGTCCTCTTGGCAGCCTTACTTCAGTATATTTTTGGACGATAGTTGTCATTTATAACTCTGCAGGTTTGTGAATTACAGTGCCCCTGAGCTCCTTTCTTCAACTCGTTTTCTTGTGAGCTGGCCGCAACACCGCAGGATGGCTTCAGGCCCTAATCTGGTTCCGGCACGGCACGCTGAGCCTTTGGTTATTTCCTCTTCCTGGTGGGAAATGAGAGTTAAATTTGCCCGTCCAGACACCTCCAGCTAGTCTCTCATTGGTTCTCGCTATTCCTGTTCATCTTCCGCAGAAATTGCAAACTGGGCCAAACAGGAGGTTAAAGGGACTGACTCTCCAAGTCGGGAGAGTGTTAGTAAAGCGTCTGGAATGTTGCACCCGAGTACCAGGGTACGAAAACTGAGACATATTTGAACACGTCTCCCGATCACATGGTTGATCATACTCTAGGTTCCACATGCATGTTTTAGCTGAAGGAAGAATACCTTAAACCTGGGTAGTTGAAACCCGTGGAATGGGTACCATGCAATATGACTTCAAAGGGTCTTCATTTGCTCACCGAACCTCTCCAATCCTATCACTGCTGCGTTTATGTCCCTGTACACATGCTTGATTCTCTTTCGGAGACATAGCAATCCATAGGTTTTAAGATACTTAAGAGTCAGGTACATTCTTAGGCGTTTAATATGCGGTGTTGAGTCCATTTCGTTGAGCAAGGAGTAGCTCTTGTCTATTCCATATTTGGCTTAAGGAACTTTATCTGTGCTCATTTCAATCTCTGGTTTTATGCAGCACCCCAACTCACCTTTACCCTTAAACAAGCATAAGGTGGTTTTCTAAATTTGAGACCCTGTTCTGTTCTGTAATTCAGTTCCTGTGTAGCCAAGTTTACATTCCGTGTATTACTGATATCTTATGATGTTTCTTTTTCTGTGTGACTTATTTCAGTTAGAATCATCGTACCTGAATCCACTCATTGTGCTGCTACGGGCCTGATGACATAGATTTCACTGCTGAGTGATACTGCATTGTACGTAAGTACCACAAGTTCTTTATCCATTTTTCACTTTCTGTGATATTGAACTTGTACGGTAAAAGAGGTTCTTGTAAACAGAGGCGTCCCAAACATTGGGGTGGCTGTATCTTTTTGATTTTAATTTCCCTAAGCTATAGGACCATAAGTGGAAGTGCCCTAGGCTCTGTTGCTTTGTTTTTTAGACGTTTCAGGAAACACCATACACTTCTCCCGAGTGTCTGTTGGCAATTTACATCCCGCCCATCAGCATAACAAGGCTCCCAGTTCTCCATGGCCTGTCCTGCCTTTCTGGATTTTACACTTTTTTCAGATGGCCCTTTTGACCGGGGGGAAGTGAGACTTCATTGTAGTGCAGATTTCCTTTGCAAGCTTGCTTGGTTGGCCAAAAAGGGCGTATGCGTTTTTTCCTGAATATATTCAGGAAAAAACGCATACGCCCTTTTTGGCCAAGTGCATCATTGTGGACGTTCTGCCTCTTTTCCTATGCTTTCAATGCAATTCCAGTCTACCTCCTGAAATCGGTTTCCTGCAATTCTGCCCCGCTTTCAAGTCCTCTTGGCAGCCTTACTTCAGTATATTTTTGGACGATAGTTGTCATTTATAACTCTGCAGGTTTGTGAATTACAGTGCCCCTGAGCTCCTTTCTTCAACTCGTTTTTTTGTGAGCTGGCCGCAACACCGCAGGATGGCTTCAGGCCCTAATCTGGTTCCGGCACGGCACGCTGAGCCTTTGGTTATTTCCTCTTCCTGGTGGGAAATGAGAGTTAAATTTGCCCGTCCAGACACCTCCAGCTAGTCTCTCATTGGTTCTCGCTATTCCTGTTCATCTTCCGCAGAAATTGCAAACTGGGCCAAACAGGAGGTTAAAGGGACTGACTCTCCAAGTCGGGAGAGTGTTAGTAAAGCGTCTGGAATGTTGCACCCGAGTACCAGGGTACGAAAACTGAGACATATTTGAACACGTCTCCCGATCACATGGTTGATCATACTCTAGGTTCCACATGCATGTTTTAGCTGAAGGAAGAATACCTTAAACCTGGGTAGTTGAAACCCGTGGAATGGGTACCATGCAATATGACTTCATAGGGTCTTCATTTGCTCACCGAACCTCTCCAATCCTATCACTGCTGCGTTTATGTCCCTGTACACATGCTTGATTCTCTTTCGGAGACATAGCAATCCATAGGTTTTAAGATACTTAAGAGTCAGGTACATTCTGAGGCGTTTAATATGCGGTGTTGAGTCCATTTCGTTGAGCAAGGAGTAGCTCTTGTCTATTCCATATTTGGCTTAAGGAACTTTATCTGTGCTCATTTCAATCTCTGGTTTTATGCAGCACCCCAACTCACCTTTCCCCTTAAACAAGCATAAGTTGGTTTTCTAAATTTGAGACCCTGTTCTGTTCTGTAATTCAGTTCCTGTGTAGCCAAGTTTACATTCCGTGTATTACTGATATCTTATGATGTTTCTTTTTCTGTGTGACTTATTTCAGTTAGAATCATCGTACCTGAATCCACTCATTGTGCTGCTACGGGCCTGATGACATAGATTTCACTGCTGAGTGATACTGCATTGTACGTAAGTACCACAAGTTCTTTATCCATTTTTCACTTTCTGTGATATTGAACTTGTACGGTAAACGAGGTTCTTGTAAACAGAGGCGTCCCAAACATTGGGGTGGCTGTATCTTTTTGATTTTAATTTCCCTAAGCTATAGGACCATAAGTGGAAGTGCCCTAGGCTCTGTTGCTTTGTTTTTTAGATGTTTCAGGAAACACCATACACTTCTCCCGAGTGTCTGTTGGCAATGTACATCCCGCCCATCAGTATAACAAGGCTCCCAGTTCTCCATGGCCTGTCCTGCCTTTCTGGATTTTACACTTTTTTCAGATGGCCCTTTTGACCGGGGGGAAGTGAGACTTCATTGTAGTGCAGATTTCCTTTGCAAGCTTGCTTGGTTGGCCAAAAAGGGCGTATGCGTTTTTTCCTGAATATATTCAGGAAACAACGCATACGCCCTTTTTGGCCAAGTGCATCATTGTGGACGTTCTGCCTCTTTTCCTATGCTTTCAATGCAATTCCAGTCTACCTCCTGAAATCGGTTTCCTGCAATTCTGCCCCGCTTTCAAGTCCTCTTGGCAGCCTTACTTCAGTATATTTTTGGACGATAGTTGTCATTTATAACTCTGCAGGTTTGTGAATTACAGTGCCCCTGAGCTCCTTTCTTCAACTCCTTTTCTTGTGAGCTGGCCGCAACACCGCAGGATGGCTTCAGGCCCTAATCTGGTTCCGGCACGGCACGCTGAGCCTTTGGTTATTTCCTCTTCCTGGTGGGAAATGAGAGTTAAATTTGCCCGTCCAGACACCTCCAGCTAGTCTCTCATTGGTTCTCGCTATTCCTGTTCATCTTCCGCAGAAATTGCAAACTGGGCCAAACAGGAGGTTAAAGGGACTGACTCTCCAAGTCGGGAGAGTGTTAGTAAAGCGTCTGGAATGTTGCACCCGAGTACCAGGGGAGGAAAACTGAGACATATTTGAACACGTCTCCCGATCACATGGTTGATCATACTCTAGGTTCCACATGCATGTTTTAGCTGAAGGAAGAATACCTTAAACCTGGGTAGTTGAAACCCGTGGAATGGGTACCATGCAATATGACTTCAAAGGGTCTTCATTTGCTCACCGAACCTCTCCAATCCTATCACTGCTGCGTTTATGTCCCTGTACACATGCTTGATTCTCTTTCGGAGACATAGCAATCCATAGGTTTTAAGATACTTAAGAGTCAGGTACATTCTTAGGCGTTTAATATGCGGTGTTGAGTCCATTTCGTTGAGCAAGGAGTAGCTCTTGTCTATTCCATATTTGGCTTAAGGAACTTTATCTGTGCTCATTTCAATCTCTGGTTTTATGCAGCACCCCAACTCACCTTTACCCTTAAACAAGCATAAGTTGGTTTTCTAAATTTGAGACCCTGTTCTGTTCTGTAATTCAGTTCCTGTGTAGCCAAGTTTACATTCCGTGTATTACTGATATCTTATGATGTTTCTTTTTCTGTGTGACTTATTTCAGTTAGAATCATCGTACCTGAATCCACTCATTGTGCTGCTACGGGGCTGATGACATAGATTTCACTGCTGAGTGATACTGCATTGTACGTAAGTACCACAAGTTCTTTATCCATTTTTCACTTTCTGTGATATTGAACTTGTACGGTAAACGAGGTTCTTGTAAACAGAGGCGTCCCAAACATTGGGGTGGCTGTATCTTTTTGATTTTAATTTCCCTAAGCTATAGGACCATAAGTGGAAGTGCCCTAGGCTCTGTTGCTTTGTTTTTTAGACGTTTCAGGAAACACCATACACTTCTCCCGAGTGTCTGTTGGCAATGTACATCCCGCCCATCAGCATAACAAGGCTCCCAGTTCTCCATGGCCTGTCTTGCCTTTCTGGATTTTACACTTTTTTCAGATGGCCCTTTTGACCGGGGGGAAGTGAGACTTCATTGTAGTGCAGATTTCCTTTGCAAGCTTGCTTGGTTGGCCAAAAAGGGCGTATGCGTTTTTTCCTGAATATATTCAGGAAAAAACGCATACGCCCTTTTTGGCCAAGTGCATCATTGTGGACGTTCTGCCTCTTTTCCTATGCTTTCAATGCAATTCCAGTCTACCTCCTGAAATCGGTTTCCTGCAATTCTGACCCGCTTTCAAGTCCTCTTGGCAGCCTTACTTCAGTATATTTTTGGACGATAGTTGTCATTTATAACTCTGCAGTTTTGTGAATTACAGTGCCCCTGAGCTCCTTTCTTCAACTCGTTTTCTTGTGAGCTGGCCGCAACACCGCAGGATGGCTTCAGGCCCTAATCTGGTTCCGGCACGGCACGCTGAGCCTTTGGTTATTTCCTCTTCCTGGTGGGAAATGAGAGTTAAATTTGCCCGTCCAGACACCTCCAGCTAGTCTCTCATTGGTTCTCGCTATTCCTGTTCATCTTCCGCAGAAATTGCAAACTGGGCCAAACAGGAGGTTAAAGGCACTGACTCTCCAAGTCGGGAGAGTGTTAGTAAAGCGTCTGGAATGTTGCACCCGAGTACCAGGGTACGAAAACTGAGACATATTTGAACACGTCTCCCGATCACATGGTTGATCATACTCTAGGTTCCACATGCATGTTTTAGCTGAAGGAAGAATACCTTAAACCTGGGTAGTTGAAACCCGTGGAATGGGTACCATGCAATATGACTTCAAAGGGTCTTCATTTGCTCACCGAACCTCTCCAATCCTATCACTGCTGCGTTTACGTCCCTGTACACATGCTTGATTCTCTTTCGGAGACATAGCAATCCATAGGTTTTAAGATACTTAAGAGTCAGGTACATTCTTAGGCGTTTAATATGCGGTGTTGAGTCCATTTCGTTGAGCAAGGAGTAGCTCTTGTCTATTCCATATTTGGCTTAAGGAACTTTATCTGTGCTCATTTCAATCTCTGGTTTTATGCAGCACCCCAACTCACCTTTACCCTTAAACAAGCATAAGTTGGTTTTCTAAATTTGAGACCCTGTTCTGTTCTGTAATTCAGTTCCTGTGTAGCCAAGTTTACATTCCGTGTATTACTGATATCTTATGATGTTTCTTTTTCTGTGTGACTTATTTCAGTTAGAATCATCGTACCTGAATCCACTCATTGTGCTGCTACGGGCCTGATGACATAGATTTCACTGCTGAGTGATACTGCATTGTACGTAAGTACCACAAGTTCTTTATCAATTTTTCACTTTCTGTGATATTGAACTTGTATGGTAAACGAGGTTCTTGTAAACAGAGGCGTCCCAAACATTGGGGTGGCTGTATCTTTTTGATTTTAATTTCCCTAAGCTATAGGACCATAAGTGGAAGTGCCCTAGGCTCTGTTGCTTTGTTTTTTAGACGTTTCAGGAAACACCATACACTTCTCCCGAGTGTCTGTTGGCAATTTACATCCCGCCCATCAGCATAACAAGGCTCCCAGTTCTCCATGGCCTGTCCTGCCTTTCTGGATTTTACACTTTTTTCAGATGGCCCTTTTGACCGGGGGGAAGTGAGACTTCATTGTAGTGCAGATTTCCTTTGCAAGCTTGCTTGGTTGGCCAAAAAGGGCGTATGCGTTTTTTCCTGAATATATTCAGGAAAAAACGCATACGCCCTTTTTGGCCAAGTGCATCATTGTGGACGTTCTGCCTCTTTTCCTATGCTTTCAATGCAATTCCAGTCTACCTCCTGAAATCGGTTTCCTGCAATTCTGCCCCGCTTTCAAGTCCTCTTGGCAGCCTTACTTCAGTATATTTTTGGACGATAGCTGTCATTTATAACTCTGCAGGTTTGTGAATTACAGTGCCCCTGAGCTCCTTTCTTCAACTCGTTTTCTTGTGAGCTGGCCGCAACACCGCAGGATGGCTTCAGGCCCTAATCTGGTTCCGGCACGGCACGCTGAGCCTTTGGTTATTTCCTCTTCCTGGTGGGAAATGAGAGTTAAATTTGCCCGTCCAGACACCTCCAGCTAGTCTCTCATTGGTTCTCGCTATTCCTGTTCATCTTCCGCAGAAATTGCAAACTGGGCCAAACAGGAGGTTAAAGGGACTGACTCTCCAAGTCGGGAGAGTGTTAGTAAAGCGTCTGGAATGTTGCACCCGAGTACCAGGGTACGAAAACTGAGACATATTTGAACACGTCTCCCGATCACATGGTTGATCATACTCTAGGTTCCACATGCATGTTTTAGCTGAAGGAAGAATACCTTAAACCTGGGTAGTTGAAACCCGTGGAATGGGTACCATGCAATATGACTTCAAAGGGTCTTCATTTGCTCACCAAACCTCTCCAATCCTATCACTGCTGCGTTTATGTCCCTGTACACATGCTTGATTCTCTTTCGGAGACATAGCAATCCATAGGTTTTAAGATACTTAAGAGTCAGGTACATTCTTAGGCGTTTAATATGCGGTGTTGAGTCCATTTCGTTGAGCAAGGAGTAGCTCTTGTCTATTCCATATTTGGCTTAAGGAACTTTATCTGTGCTCATTTCAATCTCTGGTTTTATGCAGCACCCCAACTCACCTTTACCCTTAAACAAGCATAAGTAGGTTTTCTAAATTTGAGACCCTGTTCTGTTCTGTAATTCAGTTCCTGTGTAGCCAAGTTTACATTCCGTGTATTACTGATATCTTATGATGTTTCTTTTTCTGTGTGACTTATTTCAGTTAGAATCATCGTACCTGAATCCACTCATTGTGCTGCTACGGGCCTGATGACATAGATTTCACTGCTGAGTGATACTGCATTGTACGTAAGTACCACAAGTTCTTTATCCATTTTTCACTTTCTGTGATATTGAACTTGTACGGTAAACGAGGTTCTTGTAAACAGAGGCGTCCCAAACATTGGGGTGGCTGTATCTTTTTGATTTTAATTTCCCTAAGCTATAGGACCATAAGTGGAAGTGCCCTAGGCTCTGTTGCTTTGTTTTTTAGAAGTTTCAGGAAACACCATACACTTCTCCCGAGTGTCTGTTGGCAATGTACATCCCCCCCATCAGTATAACAAGGCTCCCAGTTCTCCATGGCCTGTCCTGCCTTTCTGGATTTTACACTTTTTTCAGATGGCCCTTTTGACCGGGGGGAAGTGAGACTTCATTGTAGTGCAGATTTCCTTTGCAAGCTTGCTTGGTTGGCCAAAAAGGGCGTATGCGTTTTTTACTGAATATATTCAGGAAAAAACGCATACGCCCTTTTTGGCCAAGTGCATCATTGTGGACGTTCTGCCTCTTTTCCTATGCTTTCAATGCAATTCCAGTCTACCTCCTGAAATCGGTTTCCTGCAATTCTGCCCCGCTTTCAAGTCCTCTTGGCAGCCTTACTTCAGTATATTTTTGGACGATAGTTGTCATTTATAACTCTGCAGGTTTGTGAATTACAGTGCCCCTGAGCTCCTTTCTTCAACTCGTTTTCTTGTGAGCTGGCCGCAACACCGCAGGATGGCTTCAGGCCCTAATCTGGTTCCGGCACGGCACGCTGAGCCTTTGGTTATTTCCTCTTCCTGGTGGGAAATGAGAGTTAAATTTGCCCGTCCAGACACCTCCAGCTAGTCTCTCATTGGTTCTCGCTATTCCTGTTCATCTTCCGCAGAAATTGCAAACTGGGCCAAACAGGAGGTTAAAGGGACTGACTCTCCAAGTCGGGAGAGTGTTAGTAAAGCGTCTGGAATGTTGCACCCGAGTACCAGGGTACGAAAACTGAGACATATTTGAACACGTCTCCCGATCACATGGTTGATCATACTCTAGGTTCCACATGCATGTTTTAGCTGAAGGAAGAATACCTTAAACCTGGGTAGTTGAAACCCGTGGAATGGGTACCATGCAATATGACTTCAAAGGGTCTTCATTTGCTCACCGAACCTCTCCAATCCTATCACTGCTGCGTTTATGTCCCTGTACACATGCTTGATTCTCTTTCGGAGACATAGCAATCCATAGGTTTTAAGATACTTAAGAGTCAGGTACACTCTTAGGCGTTTAATATGCGGTGTTGAGTCCATTTCGTTGAGCAAGGAGTAGCTCTTGTCTATTCCATATTTGGCTTAAGGAACTTTATCTGTGCTCATTTCAATCTCTGGTTTTATGCAGCACCCCAACTCACCTTTACCCTTAAACAAGCATAAGTTGGTTTTCTAAATTTGAGACCCTGTTCTGTTCTGTAATTCAGTTCCTGTGTAGCCAAGTTTACATTCCGTGTATTAGTGATATCTTATGATGTTTCTTTTTCTGTGTGACTTATTTCAGTTAGAATCATCGTACCTGAATCCACTCATTGTGCTGCTACGGGCCTGATGACATAGATTTCACTGCTGAGTGATACTGCATTGTACGTAAGTACCACAAGTTCTTTATCCATTTTTCACTTTCTGTGATATTGAACTTGTACGGTAAACCAGGTTCTTGTAAACAGAGGCGTCCCAAACATTGGGGTGGCTGTATCTTTTTGATTTTAATTTCCCTAAGCTATAGGACCATAAGTGGAAGTGCCCTAGGCTCTGTTGCTTTGTTTTTTAGATGTTTCAGGAAACACCATACACTTCTCCCGAGTGTCTGTTGGCAATTTACAGCCCGCCCATCAGCATAACAAGGCTCCCAGTTCTCCATGGCCTGTCCTGCCTTTCTGGATTTTACACTTTTTTCAGATGGCCCTTTTGACCGGGGGGAAGTGAGACTTCATTGTAGTGCAGATTTCCTTTGCAAGCTTTCTTGGTTGGCCAAAAAGGGCGTATGCGTTTTTTCCTGAATATATTCAGGAAAAAACGCATACGCCCTTTTTGGCCAAGTGCATCATTGTGGACGTTCTGCCTCTTTTCCTATGCTTTCAATGCAATTCCAGTCTACCTCCTGAAATCGGTTTCCTGCAATTCTGCCCCGCTTTCAAGTCCTCTTGGCAGCCTTACTTCAGTATATTTTTGGACGATAGTTGTCATTTATAACTCTGCAGGTTTGTGAATTACAGTGCCCCTGAGCTCCTTTCTTCAACTCGCTTTCTTGTGAGCTGGCCGCAACACCGCAGGATGGCTTCAGGCCCTAATCTGGTTCCGGCACGGCACGCTGAGCCTTTGGTTATTTCCTCTTCCTGGTGGGAAATGAGAGTTAAATTTGCCCGTCCAGACACCTCCAGCTAGTCTCTCATTGGTTCTCGCTATTCCTGTTCATCTTCCGCAGAAATTGCAAACTGGGCCAAACAGGAGGTTAAAGGGACTGACTCTCCAAGTCGGGAGAGTGTTAGTAAAGCGTCTGGAATGTTGCACCCGAGTACCAGGGTACGAAAACTGAGACATATTTGAACACGTCTCCTGATCACATGGTTGATCATACTCTAGGTTCCACATGCATGTTTTAGCTGAAGGAAGAATACCTTAAACCTGGGTAGTTGAAACCCGTGGAATGGGTACCATGCAATATGACTTCAAAGGGTCTTCATTTGCTCACCGAACCTCTCCAATCCTATCACTGCTGCGTTTATGTCCCTGTACACATGCTTGATTCTCTTTCGGAGACATAGCAATCCATAGGTTTTAAGATACTTACTATTCAGGTACATTCTTAGGCGTTTAATATGCGGTGTTGAGTCCATTTCGTTGAGCAAGGAGTAGCTCTTGTCTATTCCATATTTGGCTTAAGGAACTTTATCTGTGCTCATTTCAATCTCTGGTTTTATGCAGCACCCCAACTCACCTTTACCCTTAAACAAGCATAAGTTGGTTTTCGAAATTTGAGACCCTGTTCTGTTCTGTAATTCAGTTCCTGTGTAGCCAAGTTTACATTCCGTGTATTACTGATATCTTATGATGTTTCTTTTTCTGTGTGACTTATTTCAGTTAGAATCATCGTACCTGAATCCACTCATTGTGCTGCTACGGGCCTGATGACATAGATTTCACTGCTGAGTGATACTGCATTGTACGTAAGTACCACAAGTTCTTTATCCATTTTTCACTTTCTGTGATATTGAACTTGTACGGTAAACGAGGTTCTTGTAAACAGAGGCGTCCCAAACATTGGGGTGGCTGTATCTTTTTGATTTTAATTTCCCTAAGCTATAGGACCATAAGTGGAAGTGCCCTAGGCTCTGTTGCTTTGTTTTTTAGACGTTTCAGGAAACACCATACACTTCTCCCGAGTGTCTGTTGGCAATTTACATCCCGCCCATCAGCATAACAAGGCTCCCAGTTCTCCATGGCCTGTCCTGCCTTTCTGGATTTTACACTTTTTTCACATGGCCCTTTTGACCGGGGGGAAGTGAGACTTCATTGTAGTGCAGATTTCCTTTGCAAGCTTGCTTGGTTGGCCAAAAAGGGCGTATGCGTTTTTTCCTGAATATATTCAGGAAAAAACGCATACGCCCTTTTTGGCCAAGTGCATCATTGTGGACGTTCTGCCTCTTTTCCTATGCTTTCAATGCAATTCCAGTCTACCTCCTGAAATTGGTTTCCTGCAATTCTGCCCCGCTTTCAAGTCCTCTTGGCAGCCTTACTTCAGTATATTTTTGGACGATAGTTGTCATTTATAACTCTGCAGGTTTGTGAATTACAGTGCCCCTGAGCTCCTTTCTTCAACTCGTTTTCTTTTGAGCTGGCCGCAACACCGCAGGATGGCTTCAGGCCCTAATCTGGTTCCGGCACGGCACGCTGAGCCTTTGGTTATTTCCTCTTCCTGGTGGGAAATGAGAGTTAAATTTGCCCGTCCAGACACCTCCAGCTAGTCTCTCATTGGTTCTCGCTATTCCTGTTCATCTTCCGCAGAAATTGCAAACTGGGCCAAACAGGAGGTTAAAGGGACTGACTCTCCAAGTCGGGAGAGTGTTAGTAAAGCGTCTGGAATGTTGCACCCGAGTACCAGGGTACGAAAACTGAGACATATTTGAACACGTCTCCCGATCACATGGTTGGTCATACTCTAGGTTCCACATGCATGTTTTAGCTGAAGGAAGAATACCTTAAACCTGGGTAGTTGAAACCCGTGGAATGTTTACCATGCAATATGACTTCAAAGGGTCTTCATTTGCTCACCGAACCTCTCCAATCCTATCACTGCTGCGTTTATGTCCCTGTACACATGCTTGATTCTCTTTCGGAGACATAGCAATCCATAGGTTTTAAGATACTTAAGAGTCAGGTACATTCTTAGGCGTTTAATATGCGGTGTTGAGTCCATTTCGTTGAGCAAGGAGTAGCTCTTGTCTATTCCATATTTGGCTTAAGGAACTTTATCTGTGCTCATTTCAATCTCTGGTTTTATGCAGCACCCCAACTCACCTTTACCCTTAAACAAGCATAAGTTGGTTTTCTAAATTTGAGACCCTGTTCTGTTCTGTAATTCAGTTCCTGTAGAGCCAACTTTACATTCCGTGTATTACTGATATCTTATGATGTTTCTTTTTCTGTGTGACTTATTTCAGTTAGAATCATCGTACCTGAATCCACTCATTGTGCTGCTACGGGCCTGATGACATAGATTTCACTGCTGAGTGATACTGCATTGTACGTAAGTACCACAAGTTCTTTATCCATTTTTCACTTTCTGTGATATTGAACTTGTACGGTAAATGAGGTTCTTGTAAACAGAGGCGTCCCAAACATTGGAGTGGCTGTATCTTTTTGATTTTAATTTCCCTAAGCTATAGGACCATAAGTGGAAGTGCCCTAGGCTCTGTTGCTTTGTTTTTTAGACGTTTCAGGAAACACCATACACTTCTCCCGAGTGTCTGTTGGCAATTTACATCCCGCCCATCAGCATAACAAGGCTCCCAGTTCTCCATGGCCTGTCCTGCCTTTCTGGATTTTACACTTTTTTCAGATGGCCCTTTTGACCGGGGGGAAGTGAGACTTCATTGTAGTGCAGATTTCCTTTGCAAGCTTGCTTGGTTGGCCAAAAAGGGCGTATGCGTTTTTTCCTGAATATATTCAGGAAAAAACGCATACGCCCTTTTTGGCCAAGTGCATCATTGTGGACGTTCTGCCTCTTTTCCTATGCTTTCAATGCAATTCCAGTCTACCTCCTGAAATCGGTTTCCTGCAATTCTGCCCCGCTTTCAAGTCCTCTTGGCACCCTTACTTCAGTATATTTTTGGACGATAGTTGTCATTTATAACTCTGCAGGTTTGTGAATTACAGTGCCCCTGAGCTCCTTTCTTCAACTCGTTTTCTTGTGAGCTGGCCGCACACCGCAGGATGGCTTCAGGCCCTAATCTGGTTCCGGCACGGCACGCTGAGCCTTTGGTTATTTCCTCTTCCTGGTGGGAAATGAGAGTTAAATTTGCCCGTCCAGACACCTCCAGCTAGTCTCTCATTGGTTCTCGCTATTCCTGTTCATCTTCCGCAGAAATTGCAAACTGGGCCAAACAGGAGGTTAAAGGGACTGACTCTCCAAGTCGGGAGAGTGTTAGTAAAGCGTCTGGAATGTTGCACCCGAGTACCAGGGTACGAAAACTGAGACATATTTGAACACGTCTCCCGATCACATGGTTGATCATACTCTAGGTTCCACATGCATGTTTTAGCTGAAGGAAGAATACCTTAAACCTGGGTAGTTGAAACCCGTGGAATGGGTACCATGCAATATGACTTCAAAGGGTCTTCATTTGCTCACCGAACCTCTCCAATCCTACCACTGCTGCGTTTATGTCCCTGTACACATGCTTGATTCTCTTTCGGAGACATAGCAATCCATAGGTTTTAAGATACTTAAGAGTCAGGTACATTCTTAGGCGTTTAATATGCGGTGTTGAGTCCATTTCGTTGAGCAAGGAGTAGCTCTTGTCTATTCCATATTTGGCTTAAGGAACTTTATCTGTGCTCATTTCAATCTCTGGTTTTATGCAGCACCCCAACTCACCTTTACCCTTAAACAAGCATAAGTTGGTTTTCTAAATTTGAGACCCTGTTCTGTTCTGTAATTCAGTTCCTGTGTAGCCAAGTTTACATTCCGTGTATTACTGATATCTTATGATGTTTCTTTTTCTGTGTGACTTATTTCAGTTAGAATCATCGTACCTGAATCCACTCATTGTGCTGCTACGGGCCTGATGACATAGATTTCACTGCTGAGTGATACTGCATTGTACGTAAGTACCACAAGTTCTTTATCCATTTTTCACTTTCTGTGATATTGAACTTGTACGGTAAACGAGGTTCTTGTAAACAGAGGCGTCCCAAACATTGGGGTGGCTGTATCTTTTTGATTTTAATTTCCCTAAGCTATAGGACCATAAGTGGAAGTGCCCTAGGCTCTGTTGCTTTGTTTTTTAGATGTTTCAGGAAACACCATACACTTCTCCCAAGTGTCTGTTGGCAATTTACATCCCGCCCATCAGCATAACAAGGCTCCCAGTTCTCCATGGCCTGTCCTGCCTTTCTGGATTTTACACTTTTTTCAGATGGCCCTTTTGACCGGGGGGAAGTGAGACTTCATTGTAGTGCAGATTTCCTTTGCAAGCTTGCTTGGTTGGCCAAAAAGGGCGTATGCGTTTTTTCCTGAATATATTCAGGAAAAAACGCATACGCCCTTTTTGGCCAAGTGCATCATTGTGGACGTTCTGCCTCTTTTCCTATGCTTTCAATGCAATTCCAGTCTACCTCCTGAAATCGGTTTCCTGCAATTCTGCCCCGCTTTCAAGTCCTCTTGGCAGCCTTACTTCAGTATATTTTTGGACGATAGTTGTCATTTATAACTCTGCAGGTTTGTGAATTACAGTGCCCCTGAGCTCCTTTCTTCAACTCGTTTTCTTGTGAGCTGGCCGCAACACCGCAGGATGGCTTCAGGCCCTAATCTGGTTCCGGCACGGCACGCTGAGCCTTTGGTTATTTCCTCTTCCTGGTGGGAAATGAGAGTTAAATTTGCCCGTCCAGACACCTCCAGCTAGTCTCTCATTGGTTCTCGCTATTCCTGTTCATCTTCCGCAGAAATTGCAAACTGGGCCAAACAGGAGGTTAAAGGGACTGACTCTCCAAGTCGGGAGAGTGTTAGTAAAGCGTCTGGAATGTTGCACCCGAGTACCAGGGTACGAAAACTGAGACATATTTGAACACGTCTCCCGATCACATGGTTGGTCATACTCTAGGTTCCACATGCATGTTTTAGCTGAAGGAAGAATACCTTAAACCTGGGTAGTTGAAACCCGTGGAATGGGTACCATGCAATATGACTTCAAAGGGTCTTCATTTGCTCACCGAACCTCTCCAATCCTATCACTGCTGCGTTTATGTCCCTGTACACACGCTTGATTCTCTTTCGGAGACATAGCAATCCATAGGTTTTAAGATACTTAAGAGTCAGGTACATTCTTAGGCGTTTAATATGCGGTGTTGAGTCCATTTCGTTGAGCAAGGAGTAGCTCTTGTCTATTCCATATTTGGCTTAAGGAACTTTATCTGTGCTCATTTCAATCTCTGGTTTTATGCAGCACCCCAACTCACCTTTACCCTTAAACAAGCATAAGTTGGTTTTCTAAATTTGAGACCCTGTTCTGTTCTGTAATTCAGTTCCTGTAGAGCCAACTTTACATTCCGTGTATTACTGATATCTTATGATGTTTCTTTTTCTGTGTGACTTATTTCAGTTAGAATCATCGTACCTGAATCCACTCATTGTGCTGCTACGGGCCTGATGACATAGATTTCACTGCTGAGTGATACTGCATTGTACGTAAGTACCACAAGTTCTTTATCCATTTTTCACTTTCTGTGATATTGAACTTGTACGGTAAATGAGGTTCTTGTAAACAGAGGCATCCCAAACATTGGAGTGGCTGTATCATTTTGATTTTAATTTCCGTAAGCTATAGGACCATAAGTGGAAGTGCCCTAGGCTCTGTTGCTTTGTTTTTTAGACGTTTCAGGAAACACCATACACTTCTCCCGAGTGTCTGTTGGCAATTTACATCCCGCCCATCAGCATAACAAGGCTTCCAGTTCTCCATGGCCTGTCCTGCCTTTCTGGATTTTACACTTTTTTCACATGGCCCTTTTGACCGGGGGGAAGTGAGACTTCATTGTAGTGCAGATTTCCTTTGCAAGCTTGCTTGGTTGGCCAAAAAGGGCGTATGCGTTTTTTCCTGAATATATTCAGGAAAAAACGCATACGCCCTTTTTGGCCAAGTGCATCATTGTGGACGTTCTGCCTCTTTTCCTATGCTTTCAATGCAATTCCAGTCTACCTCCTGAAATCGGTTTCCTGCAATTCTGCCCCGCTTTCAAGTCCTCTTGGCACCCTTACTTCAGTATATTTTTGGACGATAGTTGTCATTTATAACTCTGCAGGTTTGTGAATTACAGTGCCCCTGAGCTCCTTTCTTCAACTCGTTTTCTTGTGAGCTGGCCGCACACCGCAGGATGGCTTCAGGCCCTAATCTGGTTCCGGCACGGCACGCTGAGCCTTTGGTTATTTCCTCTTCCTGGTGGGAAATGAGAGTTAAATTTGCCCGTCCAGACACCTCCAGCTAGTCTCTCATTGGTTCTCGCTATTCCTGTTCATCTTCCGCAGAAATTGCAAACTGGGCCAAACAGGAGGTTAAAGGGACTGACTCTCCAAGTCGGGAGAGTGTTAGTAAAGCGTCTGGAATGTTGCACCCGAGTACCAGGGTACGAAAACTGAGACATATTTGAACACGTCTCCCGATCACATGGTTGATCATACTCTAGGTTCCACATGCATGTTTTAGCTGAAGGAAGAATACCTTAAACCTGGGTAGTTGAAACCCGTGGAATGGGTACCATGCAATATGACTTCAAAGGGTCTTCATTTGCTCACCGAACCTCTCCAATCCTACCACTGCTGCGTTTATGTCCCTGTACACATGCTTGATTCTCTTTCGGAGACATAGCAATCCATAGGTTTTAAGATACTTAAGAGTCAGGTACATTCTTAGGCGTTTAATATGCGGTGTTGAGTCCATTTCGTTGAGCAAGGAGTAGCTCTTGTCTATTCCATATTTGGCTTAAGGAACTTTATCTGTGCTCATTTCAATCTCTGGTTTTATGCAGCACCCCAACTCACCTTTACCCTTAAACAAGCATAAGTTGGTTTTCTAAATTTGAGACCCTGTTCTGTTCTGTAATTCAGTTCCTGTGTAGCCAAGTTTACATTCCGTGTATTACTGATATCTTATGATGTTTCTTTTTCTGTGTGACTTATTTCAGTTAGAATCATCGTACCTGAATCCACTCATTGTGCTGCTACGGGCCTGATGACATAGATTTCACTGCTGAGTGATACTGCATTGTACGTAAGTACCACAAGTTCTTTATCCATTTTTCACTTTCTGTGATATTGAACTTGTACGGTAAACGAGGTTCTTGTAAACAGAGGCGTCCCAAACATTGGGGTGGCTGTATCTTTTTGATTTTAATTTCCCTAAGCTATAGGACCATAAGTGGAAGTGCCCTAGGCTCTGTTGCTTTGTTTTTTAGACGTTTCAGGAAACACCATACACTTCTCCCGAGTGTCTGTTGGCAATTTACATCCCGCCCATCAGCATAACAAGGCTCCCAGTTCTCCATGGCCTGTCCTGCCTTTCTGGATTTTACACTTTTTTCAGATGGCCCTTTTGACCGGGGGGAAGTGAGACTTCATTGTAGTGCAGATTTCCTTTGCAAGCTTGCTTGGTTGGCCAAAAAGGGCGTATGCGTTTTTTCCTGAATATATTCAGGAAAAAACGCATACGCCCTTTTTGGCCAAGTGCATCATTGTGGACGTTCTGCCTCTTTTCCTATGCTTTCAATGCAATTCCAGTCTACCTCCTGAAATCGGTTTCCTGCAATTCTGACCCGCTTTCAAGTCCTCTTGGCAGCCTTACTTCAGTATATTTTTGGACGATAGTTGTCATTTATAACTCTGCAGGTTTGTGAATTACAGTGCCCCTGAGCTCCTTTCTTCAACTCGTTTTCTTGTGAGCTGGCCGCAACACCGCAGGATGGCTTCAGGCCCTAATCTGGTTCCGGCACGGCACGCTGAGCCTTTGGTTATTTCCTCTTCCTGGTGGGAAATGAGAGTTAAATTTGCCCGTCCAGACACCTCCAGCTAGTCTCTCATTGGTTCTCGCTATTCCTGTTCATCTTCCGCAGAAATTGCAAACTGGGCCAAACAGGAGGTTAAAGGGACTGACTCTCCAAGTCGGGAGAGTGTTAGTAAAGCGTCTGGAATGTTGCACCCGAGTACCAGGGTACGAAAACTGAGACATATTTGAACACGTCTCCCGATCACATGGTTGATCATACTCTAGGTTCCACATGCATGTTTTAGCTGAAGGAAGAATACCTTAAACCTGGGTAGTTGAAACCCGTGGAATGGGTACCATGCAATATGACTTCAAAGGGTCTTCATTTGCTCACCGAACCTCTCCAATCCTATCACTGCTGCGTTTATGTCCCTGTACACATGCTTGATTCTCTTTCGGAGACATAGCAATCCATAGGTTTTAAGATACTTAAGAGTCAGGTACATTCTTAGGCGTTTAATATGCGGTGTTGAGTCCATTTCGTTGAGCAAGGAATAGCTCTTGTCTATTCCATATTTGGCTTAAGGAACTTTATCTGTGCTCATTTCAATCTCTGGTTTTATGCAGCACCCCAACTCACCTTTACCCTTAAACAAGCATAAGTTGGTTTTCTAAATTTGAGACCCTGTTCTGTTCTGTAATTCAGTTCCTGTGTAGCCAAGTTTACATTCCGTGTATTACTGATATCTTATGATGTTTCTTTTTCTGTGTGACTTATTTCAGTTAGAATCATCGTACCTGAATCCACTCATTGTGCTGCTACGGGCCTGATGACATAGATTTCACTGCTGAGTGATACTGCATTGTACGTAAGTACCACAAGTTCTTTATCCATTTTTCACTTTCTGTGATATTGAACTTGTACGGTAAACGAGGTTCTTGTAAACAGAGGCGTCCCAAACATTGGGGTGGCTGTATCTTTTTGATTTTAATTTCCCTAAGCTATAGGACCATAAGTGGAAGTGTCCTAGGCTCTGTTGCTTTGTTTTTTAGACGTTTCAGGAAACACCATACACTTCTCCCGAGTGTCTGTTGGCAATTTACATCCCGCCCATCAGCATAACAAGGCTCCCAGTTCTCCATGGCCTGTCCTGCCTTTCTGGATTTTACACTTTTTTCAGATGGCCCTTTTGACCGGGGGGAAGTGAGACTTCATTGTAGTGCAGATTTCCTTTGCAAGCTTGCTTGGTTGGCCAAAAAGGGCGTATGCGTTTTTTCCTGAATATATTCAGGAAAAAACGCATACGCCCTTTTTGGCCAAGTGCATCATTGTGGACGTTCTGCCTCTTTTCCTATGCTTTCAATGCAATTCCAGTCTACCTCCTGAAATCGGTTTCGTGCAATTCTGCCCCGCTTTCAAGTCCTCTTGGCAGCCTTACTTCAGTATATTTTTGGACAATAGTTGTCATTTATAACTCTGCAGGTTTGTGAATTACAGTGCCCCTGAGCTCCTTTCTTCAACTCGCTTTTTTGTGAGCTGGCCGCAACACCGCAGGATGGCTTCAGGCCCTAATCTGGTTCCGGCACGGCACGCTGAGCCTTTGGTTATTTCCTCTTCCTGGTGGGAAATGAGAGTTAAATTTGCCCGTCCTGACACCTCCAGCTAGTCTCTCATTGGTTCTCGCTATTCCTGTTCATCTTCCGCAGAAATTGCAAACTGGGCCAAACAGGAGGTTAAAGGGACTGACTCTCCAAGTCGGGAGAGTGTTAGTAAAGCGTCTGGAATGTTGCACCCGAGTACCAGGGTACGAAAACTGAGACATATTTGAACACGTCTCCCGATCACATGGTTGATCATACTCTAGGTTCCACATGCATGTTTTAGCTGAAGGAAGAATACCTTAAACCTGGGTAGTTGAAACCCGTGGAATGGGTACCATGCAATATGACTTCAAAGGGTCTTCATTTGCTCACCGAACCTCTCCAATCCTATCACTGCTGCGTTTATGTCCCTGTACACATGCTTGATTCTCTTTCGGAGACATAGCAATCCATAGGTTTTAAGATACTTAAGAGTCAGGTA
This sequence comes from Globicephala melas, assembly GCF_963455315.2. NCBI lineage: Eukaryota > Metazoa > Chordata > Mammalia > Artiodactyla > Delphinidae > Globicephala > Globicephala melas. The sequence continues at coordinate 68,633 of NW_027207765.1, forward strand.
CATTCTTAGGCGTTTAATATGCGGTGTTGAGTCCATTTCGTTGAGCAAGGAGTAGCTCTTGTCTATTCCATATTTGGCTTAAGGAACTTTATCTGTGCTCATTTCAATCTCTGGTTTTATGCAGCACCCCAACTCACCTTTACCCTTAAACAAGCATAAGGTGGTTTTCTAAATTTGAGACCCTGTTCTGTTCTGTAATTCAGTTCCTGTGTAGCCAAGTTTACATTCCGTGTATTACTGATATCTTATGATGTTTCTTTTTCTGTGTGACTTATTTCAGTTAGAATCATCGTACCTGAATCCACTCATTGTGCTGCTACGGGCCTGATGACATAGATTTCACTGCTGAGTGATACTGCATTGTACGTAAGTACCACAAGTTCTTTATCCATTTTTCACTTTCTGTGATATTGAACTTGTACGGTAAACGAGGTTCTTGTAAACAGAGGCGTCCCAAACATTGGGGTGGCTGTATCTTTTTGATTTTAATTTCCCTAAGCTATAGGACCATAAGTGGAAGTGCCCTAGGCTCTGTTGCTTTGTTTTTTAGACGTTTCAGGAAACACCATACACTTCTCCCGAGTGTCTGTTGGCAATTTACATCCCGCCCATCAGCATAACAAGGCTCCCAGTTCTCCATGGCCTGTCCTGCCTTTCTGGATTTTACACTTTTTTCAGATGGCCCTTTTGACCGGGGGGAAGTGAGACTTCATTGTAGTGCAGATTTCCTTTGCAAGCTTGCTTGGTTGGCCAAAAAGGGCGTATGCGTTTTTTCCTGAATATATTCAGGAAAAAACGCATACGCCCTTTTTGGCCAAGTGCATCATTGTGGACGTTCTGCCTCTTTTCCTATGCTTTCAATGCAATTCCAGTCTACATCCTGAAATCGGTTTCCTGCAATTCTGCCCCGCTTTCAAGTCCTCTTGGCAGCCTTACTTCAGTATATTTTTGGACGATAGTTGTCATTTATAACTCTGCAGGTTTGTGAATTACAGTGCCCCTGAGCTCCTTTCTTCAACTCGTTTTTTTGTGAGCTGGCCGCAACACCGCAGGATGGCTTCAGGCCCTAATCTGGTTCCGGCACGGCACGCTGAGCCTTTGGTTATTTCCTCTTCCTGGTGGGAAATGAGAGTTAAATTTGCCCGTCCAGACACCTCCAGCTAGTCTCTCATTGGTTCTCGCTATTCCTGTTCATCTTCCGCAGAAATTGCAAACTGGGCCAAACAGGAGGTTAAAGGGACTGACTCTCCAAGTCGGGAGAGTGTTAGTAAAGCGTCTGGAATGTTGCACCCGAGTACCAGGGTACGAAAACTGAGACATATTTGAACACGTCTCCCGATCACATGGTTGATCATACTCTAGGTTCCACATGCATGTTTTAGCTGAAGGAAGAATACCTTAAACCTGGGTAGTTGAAACCCGTGGAATGGGTACCATGCAATATGACTTCATAGGGTCTTCATTTGCTCACCGAACCTCTCCAATCCTATCACTGCTGCGTTTATGTCCCTGTACACATGCTTGATTCTCTTTCGGAGACATAGCAATCCATAGGTTTTAAGATACTTAAGAGTCAGGTACATTCTGAGGCGTTTAATATGCGGTGTTGAGTCCATTTCGTTGAGCAAGGAGTAGCTCTTGTCTATTCCATATTTGGCTTAAGGAACTTTATCTGTGCTCATTTCAATCTCTGGTTTTATGCAGCACCCCAACTCACCTTTACCCTTAAACAAGCATAAGTTGGTTTTCTAAATTTGAGACCCTGTTCTGTTCTGTAATTCAGTTCCTGTGTAGCCAAGTTTACATTCCGTGTATTACTGATATCTTATGATGTTTCTTTTTCTGTGTGACTTATTTCAGTTAGAATCATCGTACCTGAATCCACTCATTGTGCTGCTACGGGCCTGATGACATAGATTTCACTGCTGAGTGATACTGCATTGTACGTAAGTACCACAAGTTCTTTATCCATTTTTCACTTTCTGTGATATTGAACTTGTACGGTAAACGAGGTTCTTGTAAACAGAGGCGTCCCAAACATTGGGGTGGCTGTATCTTTTTGATTTTAATTTCCCTAAGCTATAGGACCATAAGTGGAAGTGCCCTAGGCTCTGTTGCTTTGTTTTTTAGATGTTTCAGGAAACACCATACACTTCTCCCGAGTGTCTGTTGGCAATGTACATCCCGCCCATCAGTATAACAACGCTCCCAGTTCTCCATGGCCTGTCCTGCCTTTCTGGATTTTACACTTTTTTCAGATGGCCCTTTTGACCAGGGGGAAGTGAGACTTCATTGTAGTGCAGATTTCCTTTGCAAGCTTGCTTGGTTGGCCAAAAAGGGCGTATGCGTTTTTTCCTGAATATATTCAGGAAACAACGCATACGCCCTTTTTGGCCAAGTGCATCATTGTGGACGTTCTGCCTCTTTTCCTATGCTTTCAATGCAATTCCAGTCTACCTCCTGAAATCGGTTTCCTGCAATTCTGCCCCGCTTTCAAGTCCTCTTGGCAGCCTTACTTCAGTATATTTTTGGACGATAGTTGTCATTTATAACTCTGCAGGTTTGTGAATTACAGTGCCCCTGAGCTCCTTTCTTCAACTCCTTTTCTTGTGAGCTGGCCGCAACACCGCAGGATGGCTTCAGGCCCTAATCTGGTTCCGGCACGGCACGCTGAGCCTTTGGTTATTTCCTCTTCCTGGTGGGAAATGAGAGTTAAATTTTCCCGTCCAGACACCTCCAGCTAGTCTCTCATTGGTTCTCCCTATTCCTGTTCATCTTCCGCAGAAATTGCAAACTGGGCCAAACAGGAGGTTAAAGGGACTGACTCTCCAAGTCGGGAGAGTGTTAGTAAAGCATCTGGAATGTTGCACCCGAGTACCAGGGTACGAAAACTGAGACATATTTGAACACGTCTCCCGATCACATGGTTGATCATACTCTAGGTTCCACATGCATGTTTTAGCTGAAGGAAGAATACCTTAAACCTGGGTAGTTGAAACCCGTGGAATGGGTACCATGCAATATGACTTCAAAGGGTCTTCATTTGCTCACCGAACCTCTCCAATCCTATCACTGCTGCGTTTATGTCCCTGTACACATGCTTGATTCTCTTTCGGAGACATAGCAATCCATAGGTTTTAAGATACTTAAGAGTCAGGTACATTCTTAGGCGTTTAATATGCGGTGTTGAGTCCATTTCGTTGAGCAAGGAGTAGCTCTTGTCTATTCCATATTTGGCTTAAGGAACTTTATCTGTGCTCATTTCAATCTCTGGTTTTATGCAGCACCCCAACTCACCTTTACCCTTAAACAAGCATAAGTTGGTTTTCTAAATTTGAGACCCTGTTCTGTTCTGTAATTCAGTTCCTGTGTAGCCAAGTTTACATTCCGTGTATTACTGATATCTTATGATGTTTCTTTTTCTGTGTGACTTATTTCAGTTAGAATCATCGTACCTGAATCCACTCATTGTGCTGCTACGGGCCTGATGACATAGATTTCACTGCTGAGTGATACTGCATTGTACGTAAGTACCACAAGTTCTTTATCCATTTTTCACTTTCTGTGATATTGAACTTGTACGGTAAACGAGGTTCTTGTAAACAGAGGCGTCCCAAACATTGGGGTGGCTGTATCTTTTTGATTTTAATTTCCCTAAGCTATAGGACCATAAGTGGAAGTGCCCTAGGCTCTGTTGCTTTGTTTTTTAGATGTTTCAGGAAACACCATACACTTCTCCCGAGTGTCTGTTGGCAATGTACATCCCGCCCATCAGTATAACAAGGCTCCCAGTTCTCCATGGCCTGTCCTGCCTTTCTGGATTTTACACTTTTTTCAGATGGCCCTTTTGACCGGGGGGAAGTGAGACTTCATTGTAGTGCAGATTTCCTTTGCAAGCTTGCTTGGTTGGCCAAAAAGGGCGTATGCGTTTTTTCCTGAATATATTCAGGAAACAACGCATACGCCCTTTTTGGCCAAGTGCATCATTGTGGACGTTCTGCCTCTTTTCCTATGCTTTCAATGCAATTCCAGTCTACCTCCTGAAATCGGTTTCCTGCAATTCTGCCCCGCTTTCAAGTCCTCTTGGCAGCCTTACTTCAGTATATTTTTGGACGATAGTTGTCATTTATAACTCTGCAGGTTTGTGAATTACAGTGCCCCTGAGCTCCTTTCTTCAACTCCTTTTCTTGTGAGCTGGCCGCAACACCGCAGGATGGCTTCAGGCCCTAATCTGGTTCCGGCACGGCACGCTGAGCCTTTGGTTATTTCCTCTTCCTGGTGGGAAATGAGAGTTAAATTTGCCCGTCCAGACACCTCCAGCTAGTCTCTCATTGGTTCTCGCTATTCCTGTTCATCTTCCGCAGAAATTGCAAACTGGGCCAAACAGGAGGTTAAAGGGACTGACTCTCCAAGTCGGGAGAGTGTTAGTAAAGCGTCTGGAATGTTGCACCCGAGTACCAGGGGAGGAAAACTGAGACATATTTGAACACGTCTCCCGATCACATGGTTGATCATACTCTAGGTTCCACATGCATGTTTTAGCTGAAGGAAGAATACCTTAAACCTGGGTAGTTGAAACCCGTGGAATGGGTACCATGCAATATGACTTCAAAGGGTCTTCATTTGCTCACCGAACCTCTCCAATCCTATCACTGCTGCGTTTATGTCCCTGTACACATGCTTGATTCTCTTTCGGAGACATAGCAATCCATAGGTTTTAAGATACTTAAGAGTCAGGTACATTCTTAGGCGTTTAATATGCGGTGTTGAGTCCATTTCGTTGAGCAAGGAGTAGCTCTTGTCTATTCCATATTTGGCTTAAGGAACTTTATCTGTGCTCATTTCAATCTCTGGTTTTATGCAGCACCCCAACTCACCTTTACCCTTAAACAAGCATAAGTTGGTTTTCTAAATTTGAGACCCTGTTCTGTTCTGTAATTCAGTTCCTGTGTAGCCAAGTTTACATTCCGTGTATTACTGATATCTTATGATGTTTCTTTTTCTGTGTGACTTATTTCAGTTAGAATCATCGTACCTGAATCCACTCATTGTGCTGCTACGGGGCTGATGACATAGATTTCACTGCTGAGTGATACTGCATTGTACGTAAGTACCACAAGTTCTTTATCCATTTTTCACTTTCTGTGATATTGAACTTGTACGGTAAACGAGGTTCTTGTAAACAGAGGCGTCCCAAACATTGGGGTGGCTGTATCTTTTTGATTTTAATTTCCCTAAGCTATAGGACCATAAGTGGAAGTGCCCTAGGCTCTGTTGCTTTGTTTTTTAGACGTTTCAGGAAACACCATACACTTCTCCCGAGTGTCTGTTGGCAATGTACATCCCGCCCATCAGCATAACAAGGCTCCCAGTTCTCCATGGCCTGTCTTGCCTTTCTGGATTTTACACTTTTTTCAGATGGCCCTTTTGACCGGGGGGAAGTGAGACTTCATTGTAGTGCAGATTTCCTTTGCAAGCTTGCTTGGTTGGCCAAAAAGGGCGTATGCGTTTTTTCCTGAATATATTCAGGAAAAAACGCATACGCCCTTTTTGGCCAAGTGCATCATTGTGGACGTTCTGCCTCTTTTCCTATGCTTTCAATGCAATTCCAGTCTACCTCCTGAAATCGGTTTCCTGCAATTCTGCCCCGCTTTCAAGTCCTCTTGGCAGCCTTACTTCAGTATATTTTTGGACGATAGTTGTCATTTATAACTCTGCAGTTTTGTGAATTACAGTGCCCCTGAGCTCCTTTCTTCAACTCGTTTTCTTGTGAGCTGGCCGCAACACCGCAGGATGGCTTCAGGCCCTAATCTGGTTCCGGCACGGCACGCTGAGCCTTTGGTTATTTCCTCTTCCTGGTGGGAAATGAGAGTTAAATTTGCCCGTCCAGACACCTCCAGCTAGTCTCTCATTGGTTCTCGCTATTCCTGTTCATCTTCCGCAGAAATTGCAAACTGGGCCAAACAGGAGGTTAAAGGGACTGACTCTCCAAGTCGGGAGAGTGTTAGTAAAGTGTCTGGAATGTTGCACCCGAGTACCAGGGTACGAAAACTGAGACATATTTGAACACGTCTCCCGATCACATGGTTGATCATACTCTAGGTTCCACATGCATGTTTTAGCTGAAGGAAGAATACCTTAAACCTGGGTAGTTGAAACCCGTGGAATGGGTACCATGCAATATGACTTCAAAGGGTCTTCATTTGCTCACCAAACCTCTCCAATCCTATCACTGCTGCGTTTATGTCCCTGTACACATGCTTGATTCTCTTTCGGAGACATAGCAATCCATAGGTTTTAAGATACTTAAGAGTCAGGTACATTCTTAGGCGTTTAATATGCGGTGTTGAGTCCATTTCGTTGAGCAAGGAGTAGCTCTTGTCTATTCCATATTTGGCTTAAGGAACTTTATCTGTGCTCATTTCAATCTCTGGTTTTATGCAGCACCCCAACTCACCTTTACCCTTAAACAAGCATAAGTTGGTTTTCTAAATTTGAGACCCTGTTCTGTTCTGTAATTCAGTTCCTGTGTAGCCAAGTTTACATTCCGTGTATTACTGATATCTTATGATGTTTCTTTTTCTGTGTGACTTATTTCAGTTAGAATCATCGTACCTGAATCCACTCATTGTGCTGCTACGGGCCTGATGACATAGATTTCACTGCTGAGTGATACTGCATTGTACGTAAGTACCACAAGTTCTTTATCCATTTTTCACTTTCTGTGATATTGAACTTGTACGGTAAACGAGGTTCTTGTAAACAGAGGCGTCCCAAACATTGGGGTGGCTGTATCTTTTTGATTTTAATTTCCCAAACCTATAGAACCATAAGTGGAAGTGCCCTAGGCTCTGTTGCTTTGTTTTTTAGATGTTTCAGGAAACACCATACACTTCTCCCGAGTGTCTGTTGGCAATTTACATCCAGCCCATCAGCATAACAAGGCTCCCAGTTCTCCATGGCCTGTCCTGCCTTTCTGGATTTTACACTTTTTTCAGATGGCCCTTTTGACCGGGGGGAAGTGAGACTTCATTGTAGTGCAGATTTCCTTTGCAAGCTTGCTTGGTTGGCCAAAAAGGGCGTATGCGTTTTTTCCTGAATATATTCAGGAAAAAACGCATACGCCCTTTTTGGCCAAGTGCATCATTGTGGACGTTCTGCCTCTTTTCCTATGCTTTCAATGCAATTCCAGTCTACCTCCTGAAATCGGTTTCCTGCAATTCTGCCCCGCTTTCAAGTCCTCTTGGCAGCCTTACTTCAGTATATTTTTGGACGATAGTTGTCATTTATAACTCTGCAGGTTTGTGAATTACAGTGCCCCTGAGCTCCTTTCTTCAACTCGTTTTCTTGTGAGCTGGCCGCAACACCGCAGGATGGCTTCAGGCCCTAATCTGGTTCCGGCACGGCACGCTGAGCCTTTGGTTATTTCCTCTTCCTGGTGGGAAATGAGAGTTAAATTTGCCCGTCCAGACACCTCCAGCTAGTCTCTCATTGGTTCTCGCTATTCCTGTTCATCTTCCGCAGAAATTGCAAACTGGGCCAAACAGGAGGTTAAAGGGACTGACTCTCCAAGTCGGGAGAGTGTTAGTAAAGCGTCTGGAATGTTGCAACCGAGTACCAGGGTACGAAAACTGAGACATATTTGAACACGTCTCCCGATCACATGGTTGATCATACTCTAGGTTCCACATGCATGTTTTAGCTGAAGGAAGAATACCTTAAACCTGGGTAGTTGAAACCCGTGGAATGGGTACCATGCAATATGACTTCAAAGGGTCTTCATTTGCTCACCGAACCTCTCCAATCCTATCACTGCTGCGTTTATGTCCCTGTACACATGCTTGATTCTCTTTCGGAGACATAGCAATCCATAGGTTTTAAGATACTTAAGAGTCAGGTACATTCTTAGGCGTTTAATATGCGGTGTTGAGTCCATTTCGTTGAGCAAGGAGTAGCTCTTGTCTATTCCATATTTGGCTTAAGGAACTTTATCTGTGCTCATTTCAATCTCTGGTTTTATGCAGCACCCCAACTCACCTTTCCCCTTAAACAAGCATAAGTAGGTTTTCTAAATTTGAGACCCTGTTCTGTTCTGTAATTCAGTTCCTGTGTAGCCAAGTTTACATTCCGTGTATTACTGATATCTTATGATGTTTCTTTTTCTGTGTGACTTATTTCAGTTAGAATCATCGTACCTGAATCCACTCATTGTGCTGCTACGGGCCTGATGACATAGATTTCACTGCTGAGTGATACTGCATTGTACGTAAGTACCACAAGTTCTTTATCCATTTTTCACTTTCTGTGATATTGAACTTGTACGGTAAACGAGGTTCTTGTAAACAGAGGCGTCCCAAACATTGGGGTGGCTGTATCTTTTTGATTTTAATTTCCCTAAGCTATAGGACCATAAGTGGAAGTGCCCTAGGCTCTGTTGCTTTGTTTTTTAGATGTTTCAGGAAACACCATACACTTCTCCCGAGTGTCTGTTGGCAATGTACATCCCGCCCATCAGTATAACAAGGCTCCCAGTTCTCCATGGCCTGTCCTGCCTTTCTGGATTTTACACTTTTTTCAGATGGCCCTTTTGACCGGGGGGAAGTGAGACTTCATTGTAGTGCAGATTTCCTTTGCAAGCTTGCTTGGTTGGCCAAAAAGGGCGTATGCGTTTTTTCCTGAATATATTCAGGAAAAAACGCATACGCCCTTTTTGGCCAAGTGCATCATTGTGGACGTTCTGCCTCTTTTCCTATGCTTTCAATGCAATTCCAGTCTACCTCCTGAAATCGGTTTCCTGCAATTCTGCCCCGCTTTCAAGTCCTCTTGGCAGCCTTACTTCAGTATATTTTTGGACGATAGTTGTCATTTATAACTCTGCAGGTTTGTGAATTACAGTGCCCCTGAGCTCCTTTCTTCAACTCGTTTTCTTGTGAGCTGGCCGCAACACCGCAGGATGGCTTCAGGCCCTAATCTGGTTCCGGCACGGCACGCTGAGCCTTTGGTTATTTCCTCTTCCTGGTGGGAAATGAGAGTTAAATTTGCCCGTCCAGACACCTCCAGCTAGTCTCTCATTGGTTCTCGCTATTCCTGTTCATCTTCCGCAGAAATTGCAAACTGGGCCAAACAGGAGGTTAAAGGGACTGACTCTCCAAGTCGGGAGAGTGTTAGTAAAGCGTCTGGAATGTTGCACCCGAGTACCAGGGTACGAAAACTGAGACATATTTGAACACGTCTCCCGATCACATGGTTGATCATACTCTAGGTTCCACATGCATGTTTTAGCTGAAGGAAGAATACCTTAAACCTGGGTAGTTGAAACCCGTGGAATGGGTACCATGCAATATGACTTCAAAGGGTCTTCATTTGCTCACCGAACCTCTCCAATCCTATCACTGCTGCGTTTATGTCCCTGTACACATGCTTGATTCTCTTTCGGAGACATAGCAATCCATAGGTTTTAAGATACTTAAGAGTCAGGTACACTCTTAGGCGTTTAATATGCGGTGTTGAGTCCATTTCGTTGAGCAAGGAGTAGCTCTTGTCTATTCCATATTTGGCTTAAGGAACTTTATCTGTGCTCATTTCAATCTCTGGTTTTATGCAGCACCCCAACTCACCTTTACCCTTAAACAAGCATAAGTTGGTTTTCTAAATTTGAGACCCTGTTCTGTTCTGTAATTCAGTTCCTGTGTAGCCAAGTTTACATTCCGTGTATTAGTGATATCTTATGATGTTTCTTTTTCTGTGTGACTTATTTCAGTTAGAATCATCGTACCTGAATCCACTCATTGTGCTGCTACGGGCCTGATGACATAGATTTCACTGCTGAGTGATACTGCATTGTACGTAAGTACCACAAGTTCTTTATCCATTTTTCACTTTCTGTGATATTGAACTTGTACGGTAAACCAGGTTCTTGTAAACAGAGGCGTCCCAAACATTGGGGTGGCTGTATCTTTTTGATTTTAATTTCCCTAAGCTATAGGACCATAAGTGGAAGTGCCCTAGGCTCTGTTGCTTTGTTTTTTAGATGTTTCAGGAAACACCATACACTTCTCCCGAGTGTCTGTTGGCAATTTACAGCCCGCCCATCAGCATAACAAGGCTCCCAGTTCTCCATGGCCTGTCCTGCCTTTCTGGATTTTACACTTTTTTCAGATGGCCCTTTTGACCGGGGGGAAGTGAGACTTCATTGTAGTGCAGATTTCCTTTGCAAGCTTTCTTGGTTGGCCAAAAAGGGCGTATGCGTTTTTTCCTGAATATATTCAGGAAAAAACGCATACGCCCTTTTTGGCCAAGTGCATCATTGTGGACGTTCTGCCTCTTTTCCTATGCTTTCAATGCAATTCCAGTCTACCTCCTGAAATCGGTTTCCTGCAATTCTGCCCCGCTTTCAAGTCCTCTTGGCAGCCTTACTTCAGTATATTTTTGGACGATAGTTGTCATTTATAACTCTGCAGGTTTGTGAATTACAGTGCCCCTGAGCTCCTTTCTTCAACTCGCTTTCTTGTGAGCTGGCCGCAACACCGCAGGATGGCTTCAGGCCCTAATCTGGTTCCGGCACGGCACGCTGAGCCTTTGGTTATTTCCTCTTCCTGGTGGGAAATGAGAGTTAAATTTGCCCGTCCAGACACCTCCAGCTAGTCTCTCATTGGTTCTCGCTATTCCTGTTCATCTTCCGCAGAAATTGCAAACTGGGCCAAACAGGAGGTTAAAGGGACTGACTCTCCAAGTCGGGAGAGTGTTAGTAAAGCGTCTGGAATGTTGCACCCGAGTACCAGGGTACGAAAACTGAGACATATTTGAACACGTCTCCCGATCACATGGTTGATCATACTCTAGGTTCCACATGCATGTTTTAGCTGAAGGAAGAATACCTTAAACCTGGGTAGTTGAAACCCGTGGAATGGGTACCATGCAATATGACTTCAAAGGGTCTTCATTTGCTCACCGAACCTCTCCAATCCTATCACTGCTGCGTTTATGTCCCTGTACACATGCTTGATTCTCTTTCGGAGACATAGCAATCCATAGGTTTTAAGATACTTACTATTCAGGTACATTCTTAGGCGTTTAATATGCGGTGTTGAGTCCATTTCGTTGAGCAAGGAGTAGCTCTTGTCTATTCCATATTTGGCTTAAGGAACTTTATCTGTGCTCATTTCAATCTCTGGTTTTATGCAGCACCCCAACTCACCTTTACCCTTAAACAAGCATAAGTTGGTTTTCGAAATTTGAGACCCTGTTCTGTTCTGTAATTCAGTTCCTGTGTAGCCAAGTTTACATTCCGTGTATTAGTGATATCTTATGATGTTTCTTTTTCTGTGTGACTTATTTCAGTTAGAATCATCGTACCTGAATCCACTCATTGTGCTGCTACGGGCCTGATGACATAGATTTCACTGCTGAGTGATACTGCATTGTACGTAAGTACCACAAGTTCTTTATCCATTTTTCACTTTCTGTGATATTGAACTTGTACGGTAAACGAGGTTCTTGTAAACAGAGGCGTCCCAAACATTGGGGTGGCTGTATCTTTTTGATTTTAATTTCCCTAAGCTATAGGACCATAAGTGGAAGTGCCCTAGGCTCTGTTGCTTTGTTTTTTAGACGTTTCAGGAAACACCATACACTTCTCCCGAGTGTCTGTTGGCAATTTACATCCCGCCCATCAGCATAACAAGGCTCCCAGTTCTCCATGGCCTGTCCTGCCTTTCTGGATTTTACACTTTTTTCACATGGCCCTTTTGACCGGGGGGAAGTGAGACTTCATTGTAGTGCAGATTTCCTTTGCAAGCTTGCTTGGTTGGCCAAAAAGGGCGTATGCGTTTTTTCCTGAATATATTCAGGAAAAAACGCATACGCCCTTTTTGGCCAAGTGCATCATTGTGGACGTTCTGCCTCTTTTCCTATGCTTTCAATGCAATTCCAGTCTACCTCCTGAAATCGGTTTCCTGCAATTCTGCCCCGCTTTCAAGTCCTCTTGGCAGCCTTACTTCAGTATATTTTTGGACGATAGCTGTCATTTATAACTCTGCAGGTTTGTGAATTACAGTGCCCCTGAGCTCCTTTCTTCAACTCGTTTTCTTGTGAGCTGGCCGCACACCGCAGGATGGCTTCAGGCCCTAATCTGGTTCCGGCACGGCACGCTGAGCCTTTGGTTATTTCCTCTTCCTGGTGGGAAATGAGAGTTAAATTTGCCCGTCCAGACACCTCCAGCTAGTCTCTCATTGGTTCTCGCTATTCCTGTTCATCTTCCGCAGAAATTGCAAACTGGGCCAAACAGGAGGTTAAAGGGACTGACTCTCCAAGTCGGGAGAGTGTTAGTAAAGCGTCTGGAATGTTGCACCCGAGTACCAGGGTACGAAAACTGAGACATATTTGAACACGTCTCCCGATCACATGGTTGATCATACTCTAGGTTCCACATGCATGTTTTAGCTGAAGGAAGAATACCTTAAACCTGGGTAGTTGAAACCCGTGGAATGGGTACCATGCAATATGACTTCAAAGGGTCTTCATTTGCTCACCGAACCTCTCCAATCCTATCACTGCTGCGTTTACGTCCCTGTACACATGCTTGATTCTCTTTCGGAGACATAGCAATCCATAGGTTTTAAGATACTTAAGAGTCAGGTACATTCTTAGGCGTTTAATATGCGGTGTTGAGTCCATTTCGTTGAGCAAGGAGTAGCTCTTGTCTATTCCATATTTGGCTTAAGGAACTTTATCTGTGCTCATTTCAATCTCTGGTTTTATGCAGCACCCCAACTCACCTTTACCCTTAAACAAGCATAAGTTTGTTTTCGAAATTTGAGACCCTGTTCTGTTCTGTAATTCAGTTCCTGTGTAGCCAAGTTTACATTCCGTGTATTACTGATATCTTATGATGTTTCTTTTTCTGTGTGACTTATTTCAGTTAGAATCATCGTACCTGAATCCACTCATTGTGCTGCTACGGGCCTGATGACATAGATTTCACTGCTGAGTGATACTGCATTGTACGTAAGTACCACAAGTTCTTTATCCATTTTTCACTTTCTGTGATATTGAACTTGTACGGTAAACGAGGTTCTTGTAAACAGAGGCGTCCCAAACATTGGGGTGGCTGTATCTTTTTGATTTTAATTTCCCTAAGCTATAGGACCATAAGTGGAAGTGCCCTAGGCTCTGTTGCTTTGTTTTTTAGATGTTTCAGGAAACACCATACACTTCTCCCGAGTGTCTGTTGGCAATTTACATCCCGCCCATCAGCATAACAAGGCTCCCAGTTCTCCATGGCCTGTCCTGCCTTTCTGGATTTTACACTTTTTTCAGATGGCCCTTTTGACCGGGGGGAAGTGAGACTTCATTGTAGTGCAGATTTCCTTTGCAAGCTTGCTTGGTTGGCCAAAAAGGGCGTATGCGTTTTTTCCTGAATATATTCAGGAAAAAACGCATACGCCCTTTTTGGCCAAGTGCATCATTGTGGACGTTCTGCCTCTTTTCCTATGCTTTCAATGCAATTCCAGTCTACCTCCTGAAATCGGTTTCCTGCAATTCTGCCCCGCTTTCAAGTCCTCTTGGCAGCCTTACTTCAGTATATTTTTGGACGATAGTTGTCATTTATAACTCTGCAGGTTTGTGAATTACAGTGCCCCTGAGCTCCTTTCTTCAACTCGTTTTCTTGTGAGCTGGCCGCAACACCGCAGGATGGCTTCAGGCCCTAATCTGGTTCCGGCACGGCACGCTGAGCCTTTGGTTATTTCCTCTTCCTGGTGGGAAATGAGAGTTAAATTTGCCCGTCCAGACACCTCCAGCTAGTCTCTCATTGGTTCTCGCTATTCCTGTTCATCTTCCGCAGAAATTGCAAACTGGGCCAAACAGGAGGTTAAAGGGACTGACTCTCCAAGTCGGGAGAGTGTTAGTAAAGCGTCTGGAATGTTGCACCCGAGTACCAGGGTACGAAAACTGAGACATATTTGAACACGTCTCCCGATCACATGGTTGATCATACTCTAGGTTCCACATGCATGTTTTAGCTGAAGGAAGAATACCTTAAACCTGGGTAGTTGAAACCCGTGGAATGGGTACCATGCAATATGACTTCAAAGGGTCTTCATTTGCTCACCGAACCTCTCCAATCCTATCACTGCTGCGTTTACGTCCCTGTACACATGCTTGATTCTCTTTCGGAGACATAGCAATCCATAGGTTTTAAGATACTTAAGAGTCAGGTACATTCTTAGGCGTTTAATATGCGGTGTTGAGTCCATTTCGTTGAGCAAGGAGTAGCTCTTGTCTATTCCATATTTGGCTTAAGGAACTTTATCTGTGCTCATTTCAATCTCTGGTTTTATGCAGCACCCCAACTCACCTTTACCCTTAAACAAGCATAAGGTGGTTTTCTAAATTTGAGACCCTGTTCTGTTCTGTAATTCAGTTCCTGTGTAGCCAAGTTTACATTCCGTGTATTACTGATATCTTATGATGTTTCTTTTTCTGTGTGACTTATTTCAGTTAGAATCATCGTACCTGAATCCACTCATTGTGCTGCTACGGGCCTGATGACATAGATTTCACTGCTGAGTGATACTGCATTGTACGTAAGTACCACAAGTTCTTTATCCATTTTTCACTTTCTGTGATATTGAACTTGTACGGTAAACGAGGTTCTTGTAAACAGAGGCGTCCCAAACATTGGGGTGGCTGTATCTTTTTGATTTTAATTTCCCTAAGCTATAGGACCATAAGTGGAAGTGCCCTAGGCTCTGTTGCTTTGTTTTTTAGATGTTTCAGGAAACACCATACACTTCTCCGGAGTGTCTGTTGGCAATTTACATCCCGCCCATCAGCATAACAAGGCTCCCAGTTCTCCATGGCCTGTCCTGCCTTTCTGGATTTTACACTTTTTTCAGATGGCCCTTTTGACCGGGGGGAAGTGAGACTTCATTGTAGTGCAGATTTCCTTTGCAAGCTTGCTTGGTTGGCCAAAAAGGGCGTATGCGTTTTTTCCTGAATATATTCAGGAAAAAACGCATACGCCCTTTTTGGCCAAGTGCATCATTGTGGACGTTCTGCCTCTTTTCCTATGCTTTCGATGCAATTCCAGTCTACCTCCTGAAATCGGTTTCCTGCAATTCTGCCCCGCTTTCAAGTCCTCTTGGCAGCCTTACTTCAGTATATTTTTGGACGATAGTTGTCATTTATAACTCTGCAGGTTTGTGAATTACAGTGCCCCTGAGCTCCTTTCTTCAACTCGCTTTCTTGTGAGCTGGCCGCACCACCGCAGGATGGCTTCAGGCCCTAATCTGGTTCCGGCACGGCACGCTGAGCCTTTGGTTATTTCCTCTTCCTGGTGGGAAATGAGAGTTAAATTTGCCCGTCCAGACACCTCCAGCTAGTCTCCCATTGGTTCTCGCTATTCCTGTTCATCTTCCGCAGAAATTGCAAACTGGGCCAAACAGGAGGTTAAAGGGACTGACTCTCCAAGTCGGGAGAGTGTTAGTAAAGCGTCTGGAATGTTGCACCCGAGTACCAGGGTACGAAAACTGAGACATATTTGAACACGTCTCCCGATCACATGGTTGATCATACTCTAGGTTCCACATGCATGTTTTAGCTGAAGGAAGAATACCTTAAACCTGGGTAGTTGAAACCCGTGGAATGGGTACCATGCAATATGACTTCAAAGGGTCTTCATTTGCTCACCGAACCTCTCCAATCCTATCACTGCTGCGTTTATGTCCCTGTACACATGCTTGATTCTCTTTCGGAGACATAGCAATCCATAGGTTTTAAGATACTTAAGAGTCAGGTACACTCTTAGGCGTTTAATATGCGGTGTTGAGTCCATTTCGTTGAGCAAGGAGTAGCTCTTGTCTATTCCATATTTGGCTTAAGGAACTTTATCTGTGCTCATTTCAATCTCTGGTTTTATGCAGCACCCCAACTCACCTTTCCCCTTAAACAAGCATAAGTTGGTTTTCTAAATTTGAGACCCTGTTCTGTTCTGTAATTCAGTTCCTGTGTAGCCAAGTTTACATTCCGTGTATTACTGATATCTTATGATGTTTCTTTTTCTGTGTGACTTATTTCAGTTAGAATCATCGTACCTGAATCCACTCATTGTGCTGCTACGGGCCTGATGACATAGATTTCACTGCTGAGTGATACTGCATTGTACGTAAGTACCACAAGTTCTTTATCCATTTTTCACTTTCTGTGATATTGAACTTGTACGGTAAACGAGGTTCTTGTAAACAGAGGCGTCCCAAACATTGGGGTGGCTGTATCTTTTTGATTTTAATTTCCCTAAGCTATAGGACCATAAGTGGAAGTGCCCTAGGCTCTGTTGCTTTGTTTTTTAGATGTTTCAGGAAACACCATACACTTCTCCCGAGTGTCTGTTGGCAATTTACATCCCGCCCATCAGCATAACAAGGCTCCCAGTTCTCCATGGCCTGTCCTGCCTTTCTGGATTTTACACTTTTTTCAGATGGCCCTTTTGACCGGGGGGAAGTGAGACTTCATTGTAGTGCAGATTTCCTTTGCAAGCTTGCTTGGTTGGCCAAAAAGGGCGTATGCGTTTTTTCCTGAATATATTCAGGAAAAAACGCATACGCCCTTTTTGGCCAAGTGCATCATTGTGGACGTTCTGCCTCTTTTCCTATGCTTTCAATGCAATTCCAGTCTACCTCCTGAAATCGGTTTCCTGCAATTCTGCCCCGCTTTCAAGTCCTCTTGGCAGCCTTACTTCAGTATATTTTTGGACGATAGTTGTCATTTATAACTCTGCAGGTTTGTGAATTACAGTGCCCCTGAGCTCCTTTCTTCAACTCGCTTTCTTGTGAGCTGGCCGCAACACCGCAGGATGGCTTCAGGCCCTAATCTGGTTCCGGCACGGCACGCTGAGCCTTTGGTTATTTCCTCTTCCTGGTGGGAAATGAGAGTTAAATTTGCCCGTCCAGACACCTCCAGCTAGTCTCTCATTGGTTCTCGCTATTCCTGTTCATCTTCCGCAGAAATTGCAAACTGGGCCAAACAGGAGGTTAAAGGGACTGACTCTCCAAGTCGGGAGAGTGTTAGTAAAGCGTCTGGAATGTTGCACCCGAGTACCAGGGTACGAAAACTGAGATATATTTGAACACGTCTCCCGATCACATGGTTGATCATACTCTAGGTTCCACATGCATGTTTTAGCTGAAGGAAGAATACCTTAAACCTGGGTAGTTGAAACCCGTGGAATGGGTACCATGCAATATGACTTCAAAGGGTCTTCATTTGCTCACCGAACCTCTCCAATCCTATCACTGCTGCGTTTATGTCCCTGTACACATGCTTGATTCTCTTTCGGAGACATAGCAATCCATAGGTTTTAAGATACTTAAGAGTCAGGTACACTCTTAGGCGTTTAATATGCGGTGTTGAGTCCATTTCGTTGAGCAAGGAGTAGCTCTTGTCTATTCCATATTTGGCTTAAGGAACTTTATCTGTGCTCATTTCAATCTCTGGTTTTATGCAGCACCCCAACTCACCTTTCCCCTTAAACAAGCATAAGTTGGTTTTCTAAATTTGAGACCCTGTTCTGTTCTGTAATTCAGTTCCTGTGTAGCCAAGTTTACATTCCGTGTATTACTGATATCTTATGATGTTTCTTTTTCTGTGTGACTTATTTCAGTTAGAATCATCGTACCTGAATTCACTCATTGTGCTGCTACGGGCCTGATGACATAGATTTCACTGCTGAGTGATACTGCATTGTACGTAAGTACCACAAGTTCTTTATCCATTTTTCACTTTCTGTGATATTGAACTTGTATGGTAAACGAGGTTCTTGTAAACAGAGGGGTCCCAAACATTGGGGTGGCTGTATCTTTTTGATTTTAATTTCCCTAAGCTATAGGACCATAAGTGGAAGTGCCCTAGGCTCTGTTGCTTTGTTTTTTAGATGTTTCAGGAAACACCATACACTTCTCCCGAGTGTCTGTTGGCAATTTACATCCCGCCCATCAGCATAACAAGGCTCCCAGTTCTCCATGGCCTGTCCTGCCTTTCTGGATTTTACACTTTTTTCAGATGGCCCTTTTGACCGGGGGGAAGTGAGACTTCATTGTAGTGCAGATTTCCTTTGCAAGCTTGCTTGGTTGGCCAAAAAGGGCGTATGCGTTTTTTCCTGAATATATTCAGGAAAAAACGCATACGCCCTTTTTGGCCAAGTGCATCATTGTGGACGTTCTGCCTCTTTTCCTATGCTTTCAATGCAATTCCAGTCTACCTCCTGAAATCGGTTTCCTGCAATTCTGCCCCGCTTTCAAGTCCTCTTGGCAGCCTTACTTCAGTATATTTTTGGACGATATTTGTCATTTATAACTCTGCAGGTTTGTGAATTACAGTGCCCCTGAGCTCCTTTCTTCAACTCGTTTTCTTGTGAGCTGGCCGCAACACCACAGGATGGCTTCAGGCCCTAATCTGGTTCCGGCACGGCACGCTGAGCCTTTGGTTATTTCCTCTTCCTGGTGGGAAATGAGAGTTAAATTTGCCCGTCCAGACACCTCCAGCTGGTCTCTCATTGGTTCTCGCTATTCCTGTTCATCTTCCGCAGAAATTGCAAACTGGGCCAAACAGGAGGTTAAAGGGACTGACTCTCCAAGTCGGGAGAGTGTTAGTAAAGCGTCTGGAATGTTGCACCCGAGTACCAGGGTACGAAAACTGAGACATATTTGAACACGTCTCCCGATCACATGGTTGATCATACTCTAGGTTCCACATGCATGTTTTAGCTGAAGGAAGAATACCTTAAACCTGGGTAGTTGAAACCCGTGGAATGGGTACCATGCAATATGACTTCAAAGGGTCTTCATTTGCTCACCGAACCTCTCCAATCCTATCACTGCTGCGTTTATGTCCGTGTACACATGCTTGATTCTCTTTCGGAGACATAGCAATCCATAGGTTTTAAGATACTTAAGAGTCAGGTACATTCTTAGGCGTTTAATATGCGGTGTTGAGTCCATTTCGTTGAGCAAGGAGTAGCTCTTGTCTATTCCATATTTGGCTTAAGGAACTTTATCTGTGCTCATTTCAATCTCTGGTTTTATGCAGCACCCCAACTCACCTTTCCCCTTAAACAAGCATAAGTTGGTTTTCTAAATTTGAGACCCTGTTCTGTTCTGTAATTCAGTTCCTGTGTAGCCAAGTTTACATTCCGTGTATTACTGATATCTTATGATGTTTCTTTTTCTGTGTGACTTATTTCAGTTAGAATCATCGTACCTGAATCCACTCATTGTGCTGCTACGGGCCTGATGACATAGATTTCACTGCTGAGTGATACTGCATTGTACGTAAGTACCACAAGTTCTTTATCCATTTTTCACTTTCTGTGATATTGAACTTGTACGGTAAACGAGGTTCTTGTAAACAGAGGCGTCCCAAACATTGGGGTGGCTGTATCTTTTTGATTTTAATTTCCCTAAGCTATAGGACCATAAGTGGAAGTGCCCTAGGCTCTGTTGCTTTGTTTTTTAGATGTTTCAGGAAACACCATACACTTCTCCCGGGTGTCTGTTGGCAATTTACATCCCGCCCATCAGCATAACAAGGCTCCCAGTTCTCCATGGCCTGTCCTGCCTTTCTGGATTTTACACTTTTTTCAGATGGCCCTTTTGACCGGGGGGAAGTGAGACTTCATTGTAGTGCAGATTTCCTTTGCAAGCTTGCTTGGTTGGCCAAAAAGGGCGTATGCGTTTTTTCCTGAATATATTCAGGAAAAAACGCATACGCCCTTTTTGGCCAAGTGCATCATTGTGGACGTTCTGCCTCTTTTCCTATGCTTTCGATGCAATTCCAGTCTACCTCCTGAAATCGGTTTCCTGCAATTCTGCCCCGCTTTCAAGTCCTCTTGGCAGCCTTACTTCAGTATATTTTTGGACGATAGTTGTCATTTATAACTCTGCAGGTTTGTGAATTACAGTGTCCCTGAGCTCCTTTCTTCAACTCGCTTTCTTGTGAGCTGGCCGCAACACCGCAGGATGGCTTCAGGCCCTAATCTGGTTCCGGCACGGCACGCTGAGCCTTTGGTTATTTCCTCTTCCTGGTGGGAAATGAGAGTTAAATTTGCCCGTCCAGACACCTCCAGCTAGTCTCTCATTGGTTCTCGCTATTCCTGTTCATCTTCCGCAGAAATTGCAAACTGGGCCAAACAGGAGGTTAAAGGGACTGACTCTCCAAGTCGGGAGAGTGTTAGTAAAGCGTCTGGAATGTTGCACCCGAGTACCAGGGTACGAAAACTGAGACATATTTGAACACGTCTCCCGATCACATGGTTGATCATACTCTAGGTTCCACATGCATGTTTTAGCTGAAGGAAGAATACCTTAAACCTGGGTAGTTGAAACCCGTGGAATGGGTACCATGCAATATGACTTCAAAGGGTCTTCATTTGCTCACCGAACCTCTCCAATCCTATCACTGCTGCGTTTACGTCCCTGTACACATGCTTGATTCTCTTTCGGAGACATAGCAATCCATAGGTTTTAAGATACTTAAGAGTCAGGTACATTCTTAGGCGTTTAATATGCGGTGTTGAGTCCATTTCGTTGAGCAAGGAGTAGCTCTTGTCTATTCCATATTTGGCTTAAGGAACTTTATCTGTGCTCATTTCAATCTCTGGTTTTATGCAGCACCCCAACTCACCTTTCCCCTTAAACAAGCATAAGTTGGTTTTCTAAATTTGAGACCCTGTTCTGTTCTGTAATTCAGTTCCTGTGTAGCCAAGTTTACATTCCGTGTATTACTGATATCTTATGATGTTTCTTTTTCTGTGTGACTTATTTCAGTTAGAATCATCGTACCTGAATCCACTCATTGTGCTGCTACGGGCCTGATGACATAGATTTCACTGCTGAGTGATACTGCATTGTACGTAAGTACCACAAGTTCTTTATCCATTTTTCACTTTCTGTGATATTGAACTTGTATGGTAAACGAGGTTCTTGTAAACAGAGGCGTCCCAAACATTGGGGTGGCTGTATCTTTTTGATTTTAATTTCCCTAAGCTATAGGACCATAAGTGGAAGTGCCCTAGGCTCTGTTGCTTTGTTTTTTAGATGTTTCAGGAAACACCATACACTTCTCCCGAGTGTCTGTTGGCAATTTACATCCCGCCCATCAGCATAACAAGGCTCCCAGTTCTCCATGGCCTGTCCTGCCTTTCTGGATTTTACACTTTTTTCAGATGGCCCTTTTGACCGGGGGGAAGTGAGACTTCATTGTAGTGCAGATTTCCTTTGCAAGCTTGCTTGGTTGGCCAAAAAGGGCGTATGCGTTTTTTCCTGAATATATTCAGGAAAAAACGCATACGCCCTTTTTGGCCAAGTGCATCATTGTGGACGTTCTGCCTCTTTTCCTATGCTTTCAATGCAATTCCAGTCTACCTCCTGAAATCGGTTTCCTGCAATTCTGCCCCGCTTTCAAGTCCTCTTGGCAGCCTTACTTCAGTATATTTTTGGACGATAGTTGTCATTTATAACTCTGCAGGTTTGTGAATTACAGTGCCCCTGAGCTCCTTTCTTCAACTCGTTTTCTTGTGAGCTGGCCGCAACACCACAGGATGGCTTCAGGCCCTAATCTGGTTCCGGCACGGCACGCTGAGCCTTTGGTTATTTCCTCTTCCTGGTGGGAAATGAGAGTTAAATTTGCCCGTCCAGACACCTCCAGCTAGTCTCTCATTGGTTCTCGCTATTCCTGTTCATCTTCCGCAGAAATTGCAAACTGGGCCAAACAGGAGGTTAAAGGGACTGACTCTCCAAGTCGGGAGAGTGTTAGTAAAGCGTCTGGAATGTTGCACCCGAGTACCAGGGTACGAAAACTGAGACATATTTGAACACGTCTCCCGATCACATGGTTGATCATACTCTAGGTTCCACATGCATGTTTTAGCTGAAGGAAGAATACCTTAAACCTGGGTAGTTGAAACCCGTGGAATGGGTACCATGCAATATGACTTCAAAGGGTCTTCATTTGCTCACCGAACCTCTCCAATCCTATCACTGCTGCGTTTATGTCCCTGTACACATGCTTGATTCTCTTTCGGAGACATAGCAATCCATAGGTTTTAAGATACTTAAGAGTCAGGTACATTCTTAGGCGTTTAATATGCGGTGTTGAGTCCATTTCGTTGAGCAAGGAGTAGCTCTTGTCTATTCCATATTTGGCTTAAGGAACTTTATCTGTGCTCATTTCAATCTCTGGTTTTATGCAGCACCCCAACTCACCTTTCCCCTTAAACAAGCATAAGTTGGTTTTCTAAATTTGAGACCCTGTTCTGTTCTGTAATTCAGTTCCTGTGTAGCCAAGTTTACATTCCGTGTATTACTGATATCTTATGATGTTTCTTTTTCTGTGTGACTTATTTCAGTTAGAATCATCGTACCTGAATCCACTCATTGTGCTGCTACGGGCCTGATGACATAGATTTCACTGCTGAGTGATACTGCATTGTACGTAAGTACCACAAGTTCTTTATCCATTTTTCACTTTCTGTGATATTGAACTTGTACGGTAAACGAGGTTCTTGTAAACAGAGGCGTCCCAAACATTGGGGTGGCTGTATCTTTTTGATTTTAATTTCCCTAAGCTATAGGACCATAAGTGGAAGTGCCCTAGGCTCTGTTGCTTTGTTTTTTAGATGTTTCAGGAAACACCATACACTTCTCCCGAGTGTCTGTTGGCAATTTACATCCCGCCCATCAGCATAACAAGGCTCCCAGTTCTCCATGGCCTGTCCTGCCTTTCTGGATTTTACACTTTTTTCAGATGGCCCTTTTGACCGGGGGGAAGTGAGACTTCATTGTAGTGCAGATTTCCTTTGCAAGCTTGCTTGGTTGGCCAAAAAGGGCGTATGCGTTTTTTCCTGAATATATTCAGGAAAAAACGCATACGCCCTTTTTGGCCAAGTGCATCATTGTGGACGTTCTGCCTCTTTTCCTATGCTTTCAATGCAATTCCAGTCTACCTCCTGAAATCGGTTTCCTGCAATTCTGCCCCGCTTTCAAGTCCTCTTGGCAGCCTTACTTCAGTATATTTTTGGACGATAGTTGTCATTTATAACTCTGCAGGTTTGTGAATTACAGTGCCCCTGAGCTCCTTTCTTCAACTCGTTTTCTTGTGAGCTGGCCGCAACACCGCAGGATGGCTTCAGGCCCTAATCTGGTTCCAGCACGGCACGCTGAGCCTTTGGTTATTTCCTCTTCCTGGTGGGAAATGAGAGTTAAATTTGCCCGTCCAGACACCTCCAGCTAGTCTCTCATTGGTTCTCGCTATTCCTGTTCATCTTCCGCAGAAATTGCAAACTGGGCCAAACAGGAGGTTAAAGGGACTGACTCTCCAAGTCGGGAGAGTGTTAGTAAAGCGTCTGGAATGTTGCACCCGAGTACCAGGGTACGAAAACTGAGACATATTTGAACACGTCTCCCGATCACATGGTTGATCATACTCTAGGTTCCACATGCATGTTTTAGCTGAAGGAAGAATACCTTAAACCTGGGTAGTTGAAACCCGTGGAATGGGTACCATGCAATATGACTTCAAAGGGTCTTCATTTGCTCACCGAACCTCTCCAATCCTATCACTGCTGCGTTTACGTCCCTGTACACATGCTTGATTCTCTTTCGGAGACATAGCCATCCATAGGTTTTAAGATACTTAAGAGTCAGGTAC
This sequence comes from Globicephala melas, assembly GCF_963455315.2. Lineage (NCBI taxonomy): Eukaryota > Metazoa > Chordata > Mammalia > Artiodactyla > Delphinidae > Globicephala > Globicephala melas. The sequence continues at coordinate 92,333 of NW_027207765.1, forward strand.
ACTCTTAGGCGTTTAATATGCGGTGTTGAGTCCATTTCGTTGAGCAAGGAGTAGCTCTTGTCTATTCCATATTTGGCTTAAGGAACTTTATCTGTGCTCATTTCAATCTCTGGTTTTATGCAGCACCCCAACTCACCTTTCCCCTTAAACAAGCATAAGTTGGTTTTCTAAATTTGAGACCCTGTTCTGTTCTGTAATTCAGTTCCTGTGTAGCCAAGTTTACATTCCGTGTATTACTGATATCTTATGATGTTTCTTTTTCTGTGTGACTTATTTCAGTTAGAATCATCGTACCTGAATCCACTCATTGTGCTGCTACGGGCCTGATGACATAGATTTCACTGCTGAGTGATACTGCATTGTACGTAAGTACCACAAGTTCTTTATCCATTTTTCACTTTCTGTGATATTGAACTTGTACGGTAAACGAGGTTCTTGTAAACAGAGGCGTCCCAAACATTGGGGTGGCTGTATCTTTTTGATTTTAATTTCCCTAAGCTATAGGACCATAAGTGGAAGTGCCCTAGGCTCTGTTGCTTTGTTTTTTAGATGTTTCAGGAAACACCATACACTTCTCCCGAGTGTCTGTTGGCAATTTACATCCCGCCCATCAGCATAACAAGGCTCCCAGTTCTCCATGGCCTGTCCTGCCTTTCTGGATTTTACACTTTTTTCAGATGGCCCTTTTGACCGGGGGGAAGTGAGACTTCATTGTAGTGCAGATTTCCTTTGCAAGCTTGCTTGGTTGGCCAAAAAGGGCGTATGCGTTTTTTCCTGAATATATTCAGGAAAAAACGCATATGCCCTTTTTGGCCAAGTGCATCATTGTGGACGTTCTGCCTCTTTTCCTATGCTTTCGATGCAATTCCAGTCTACCTCCTGAAATCGGTTTCCTGCAATTCTGCCCCGCTTTCAAGTCCTCTTGGCAGCCTTACTTCAGTATATTTTTGGACGATAGTTGTCATTTATAACTCTGCAGGTTTGTGAATTACAGTGTCCCTGAGCTCCTTTCTTCAACTCGCTTTCTTGTGAGCTGGCCGCAACACCGCAGGATGGCTTCAGGCCCTAATCTGGTTCCGGCACGGCACGCTGAGCCTTTGGTTATTTCCTCTTCCTGGTGGGAAATGAGAGTTAAATTTGCCCGTCCAGACACCTCCAGCTAGTCTCTCATTGGTTCTCGCTATTCCTGTTCATCTTCCGCAGAAATTGCAAACTGGGCCAAACAGGAGGTTAAAGGGACTGACTCTCCAAGTCGGGAGAGTGTTAGTAAAGCGTCTGGAATGTTGCACCCGAGTACCAGGGTACGAAAACTGAGACATATTTGAACACGTCTCCCGATCACATGGTTGATCATACTCTAGGTTCCACATGCATGTTTTAGCTGAAGGAAGAATACCTTAAACCTGGGTAGTTGAAACCCGTGGAATGGGTACCATGCAATATGACTTCAAAGGGTCTTCATTTGCTCACCGAACCTCTCCAATCCTATCACTGCTGCGTTTATGTCCCTGTACACATGCTTGATTCTCTTTCGGAGACATAGCAATCCATAGGTTTTAAGATACTTAAGAGTCAGGTACATTCTTAGGCGTTTAATATGCGGTGTTGAGTCCATTTCGTTGAGCAAGGAGTAGCTCTTGTCTATTCCATATTTGGCTTAAGGAACTTTATCTGTGCTCATTTCAATCTCTGGTTTTATGCAGCACCCCAACTCACCTTTCCCCTTAAACAAGCATAAGTTGGTTTTCTAAATTTGAGACCCTGTTCTGTTCTGTAATTCAGTTCCTGTGTAGCCAAGTTTACATTCCGTGTATTACTGATATCTTATGATGTTTCTTTTTCTGTGTGACTTATTTCAGTTAGAATCATCGTACCTGAATCCACTCATTGTGCTGCTACGGGCCTGATGACATAGATTTCACTGCTGAGTGATACTGCATTGTACGTAAGTACCACAAGTTCTTTATCCATTTTTCACTTTCTGTGATATTGAACTTGTACGGTAAACGAGGTTCTTGTAAACAGAGGCGTCCCAAACATTGGGGTGGCTGTATCTTTTTGATTTTAATTTCCCTAAGCTATAGGACCATAAGTGGAAGTGCCCTAGGCTCTGTTGCTTTGTTTTTTAGATGTTTCAGGAAACACCATACACTTCTCCCGAGTGTCTGTTGGCAATTTACATCCCGCCCATCAGCATAACAAGGCTCCCAGTTCTCCATGGCCTGTCCTGCCTTTCTGGATTTTACACTTTTTTCAGATGGCCCTTTTGACCGGGGGGAAGTGAGACTTCATTGTAGTGCAGATTTCCTTTGCAAGCTTGCTTGGTTGGCCAAAAAGGGCGTATGCGTTTTTTCCTGAATATATTCAGGAAAAAACGCATATGCCCTTTTTGGCCAAGTGCATCATTGTGGACGTTCTGCCTCTTTTCCTATGCTTTCGATGCAATTCCAGTCTACCTCCTGAAATCGGTTTCCTGCAATTCTGCCCCGCTTTCAAGTCCTCTTGGCAGCCTTACTTCAGTATATTTTTGGACGATAGTTGTCATTTATAACTCTGCAGGTTTGTGAATTACAGTGTCCCTGAGCTCCTTTCTTCAACTCGCTTTCTTGTGAGCTGGCCGCAACACCGCAGGATGGCTTCAGGCCCTAATCTGGTTCCGGCACGGCACGCTGAGCCTTTGGTTATTTCCTCTTCCTGGTGGGAAATGAGAGTTAAATTTGCCCGTCCAGACACCTCCAGCTAGTCTCTCATTGGTTCTCGCTATTCCTGTTCATCTTCCGCAGAAATTGCAAACTGGGCCAAACAGGAGGTTAAAGGGACTGACTCTCCAAGTCGGGAGAGTGTTAGTAAAACGTCTGGAATGTTGCACCCGAGTACCAGGGTACGAAAACTGAGACATATTTGAACACGTCTCCCGATCACATGGTTGATCATACTCTAGGTTCCACATGCATGTTTTAGCTGAAGGAAGAATACCTTAAACCTGGGTAGTTGAAACCCGTGGAATGGGTACCATGCAATATGACTTCAAAGGGTCTTCATTTGCTCACCGAACCTCTCCAATCCTATCACTGCTGCGTTTACGTCCCTGTACACATGCTTGATTCTCTTTCGGAGACATAGCAATCCATAGGTTTTAAGATACTTAAGAGTCAGGTACATTCTTAGGCGTTTAATATGCGGTGTTGAGTCCATTTCGTTGAGCAAGGAGTAGCTCTTGTCTATTCCATATTTGGCTTAAGGAACTTTATCTGTGCTCATTTCAATCTCTGGTTTTATGCAGCACCCCAACTCACCTTTCCCCTTAAACAAGCATAAGTTGGTTTTCTAAATTTGAGACCCTGTTCTGTTCTGTAATTCAGTTCCTGTGTAGCCAAGTTTACATTCCGTGTATTACTGATATCTTATGATGTTTCTTTTTCTGTGTGACTTATTTCAGTTAGAATCATCGTACCTGAATCCACTCATTGTGCTGCTACGGGCCTGATGACATAGATTTCACTGCTGAGTGATACTGCATTGTACGTAAGTACCACAAGTTCTTTATCCATTTTTCACTTTCTGTGATATTGAACTTGTATGGTAAACGAGGTTCTTGTAAACAGAGGCGTCCCAAACATTGGGGTGGCTGTATCTTTTTGATTTTAATTTCCCTAAGCTATAGGACCATAAGTGGAAGTGCCCTAGGCTCTGTTGCTTTGTTTTTTAGACGTTTCAGGAAACACCATACACTTCTCCCGAGTGTCTGTTGGCAATTTACATCCCGCCCATCAGCATAACAAGGCTCCCAGTTCTCCATGGCCTGTCCTGCCTTTCTGGATTTTACACTTTTTTCAGATGGCCCTTTTGACCGGGGGGAAGTGAGACTTCATTGTAGTGCAGATTTCCTTTGCAAGCTTGCTTGGTTGGCCAAAAAGGGCGTATGCGTTTTTTGCTGAATATATTCAGGAAAAAACGCATACGCCCTTTTTGGCCAAGTGCATCATTGTGGACGTTCTGCCTCTTTTCCTATGCTTTCAATGCAATTCCAGTCTACCTCCTGAAATCGGTTTCCTGCAATTCTGCCCCGCTTTCAAGTCCTCTTGGCAGCCTTACTTCAGTATATTTTTGGACGATAGTTGTCATTTATAACTCTGCAGGTTTGTGAATTACAGTGCCCCTGAGCTCCTTTCTTCAACTCGTTTTCTTGTGAGCTGGCCGCAACACCGCAGGATGGCTTCAGGCCCTAATCTGGTTCCGGCACGGCACGCTGAGCCTTTGGTTATTTCCTCTTCCTGGTGGGAAATGAGAGTTAAATTTGCCCGTCCAGACACCTCCAGCTAGTCTCTCATTGGTTCTCGCTATTCCTGTTCATCTTCCGCAGAAATTGCAAACTGGGCCAAACAGGAGGTTAAAGGGACTGACTCTCCAAGTCGGGAGAGTGTTAGTAAAGCGTCTGGAATGTTGCACCCGAGTACCAGGGTACGAAAACTGAGACATATTTGAACACGTCTCCCGATCACATGGTTGATCATACTCTAGGTTCCACATGCATGTTTTAGCTGAAGGAAGAATACCTTAAACCTGGGTAGTTGAAACCCGTGGAATGGGTACCATGCAATATGACTTCAAAGGGTCTTCATTTGCTCACCGAACCTCTCCAATCCTATCACTGCTGCGTTTACGTCCCTGTACACATGCTTGATTCTCTTTCGGAGACATAGCCATCCATAGGTTTTAAGATACTTAAGAGTCAGGTACACTCTTAGGCGTTTAATATGCGGTGTTGAGTCCATTTCGTTGAGCAAGGAGTAGCTCTTGTCTATTCCATATTTGGCTTAAGGAACTTTATCTGTGCTCATTTCAATCTCTGGTTTTATGCAGCACCCCAACTCACCTTTCCCCTTAAACAAGCATAAGTTGGTTTTCTAAATTTGAGACCCTGTTCTGTTCTGTAATTCAGTTCCTGTGTAGCCAAGTTTACATTCCGTGTATTACTGATATCTTATGATGTTTCTTTTTCTGTGTGACTTATTTCAGTTAGAATCATCGTACCTGAATCCACTCATTGTGCTGCTACGGGCCTGATGACATAGATTTCACTGCTGAGTGATACTGCATTGTACGTAAGTACCACAAGTTCTTTATCCATTTTTCACTTTCTGTGATATTGAACTTGTACGGTAAACGAGGTTCTTGTAAACAGAGGCGTCCCAAACATTGGGGTGGCTGTATCTTTTTGATTTTAATTTCCCTAAGCTATAGGACCATAAGTGGAAGTGCCCTAGGCTCTGTTGCTTTGTTTTTTAGATGTTTCAGGAAACACCATACACTTCTCCCGAGTGTCTGTTGGCAATTTACATCCCGCCCATCAGCATAACAAGGCTCCCAGTTCTCCATGGCCTGTCCTGCCTTTCTGGATTTTACACTTTTTTCAGATGGCCCTTTTGACCGGGGGGAAGTGAGACTTCATTGTAGTGCAGATTTCCTTTGCAAGCTTGCTTGGTTGGCCAAAAAGGGCGTATGCGTTTTTTCCTGAATATATTCAGGAAAAAACGCATACGCCCTTTTTGGCCAAGTGCATCATTGTGGACGTTCTGCCTCTTTTCCTATGCTTTCGATGCAATTCCAGTCTACCTCCTGAAATCGGTTTCCTGCAATTCTGCCCCGCTTTCAAGTCCTCTTGGCAGCCTTACTTCAGTATATTTTTGGACGATAGTTGTCATTTATAACTCTGCAGGTTTGTGAATTACAGTGTCCCTGAGCTCCTTTCTTCAACTCGCTTTCTTGTGAGCTGGCCGCAACACCGCAGGATGGCTTCAGGCCCTAATCTGGTTCCGGCACGGCACGCTGAGCCTTTGGTTATTTCCTCTTCCTGGTGGGAAATGAGAGTTAAATTTGCCCGTCCAGACACCTCCAGCTAGTCTCTCATTGGTTCTCGCTATTCCTGTTCATCTTCCGCAGAAATTGCAAACTGGGCCAAACAGGAGGTTAAAGGGACTGACTCTCCAAGTCGGGAGAGTGTTAGTAAAACGTCTGGAATGTTGCACCCGAGTACCAGGGTACGAAAACTGAGACATATTTGAACACGTCTCCCGATCACATGGTTGATCATACTCTAGGTTCCACATGCATGTTTTAGCTGAAGGAAGAATACCTTAAACCTGGGTAGTTGAAACCCGTGGAATGGGTACCATGCAATATGACTTCAAAGGGTCTTCATTTGCTCACCGAACCTCTCCAATCCTATCACTGCTGCGTTTACGTCCCTGTACACATGCTTGATTCTCTTTCGGAGACATAGCAATCCATAGGTTTTAAGATACTTAAGAGTCAGGTACATTCTTAGGCGTTTAATATGCGGTGTTGAGTCCATTTCGTTGAGCAAGGAGTAGCTCTTGTCTATTCCATATTTGGCTTAAGGAACTTTATCTGTGCTCATTTCAATCTCTGGTTTTATGCAGCACCCCAACTCACCTTTCCCCTTAAACAAGCATAAGTTGGTTTTCTAAATTTGAGACCCTGTTCTGTTCTGTAATTCAGTTCCTGTGTAGCCAAGTTTACATTCCGTGTATTACTGATATCTTATGATGTTTCTTTTTCTGTGTGACTTATTTCAGTTAGAATCATCGTACCTGAATCCACTCATTGTGCTGCTACGGGCCTGATGACATAGATTTCACTGCTGAGTGATACTGCATTGTACGTAAGTACCACAAGTTCTTTATCCATTTTTCACTTTCTGTGATATTGAACTTGTATGGTAAACGAGGTTCTTGTAAACAGAGGCGTCCCAAACATTGGGGTGGCTGTATCTTTTTGATTTTAATTTCCCTAAGCTATAGGACCATAAGTGGAAGTGCCCTAGGCTCTGTTGCTTTGTTTTTTAGACGTTTCAGGAAACACCATACACTTCTCCCGAGTGTCTGTTGGCAATTTACATCCCGCCCATCAGCATAACAAGGCTCCCAGTTCTCCATGGCCTGTCCTGCCTTTCTGGATTTTACACTTTTTTCAGATGGCCCTTTTGACCGGGGGGAAGTGAGACTTCATTGTAGTGCAGATTTCCTTTGCAAGCTTGCTTGGTTGGCCAAAAAGGGCGTATGCGTTTTTTGCTGAATATATTCAGGAAAAAACGCATACGCCCTTTTTGGCCAAGTGCATCATTGTGGACGTTCTGCCTCTTTTCCTATGCTTTCAATGCAATTCCAGTCTACCTCCTGAAATCGGTTTCCTGCAATTCTGCCCCGCTTTCAAGTCCTCTTGGCAGCCTTACTTCAGTATATTTTTGGACGATAGTTGTCATTTATAACTCTGCAGGTTTGTGAATTACAGTGCCCCTGAGCTCCTTTCTTCAACTCGTTTTCTTGTGAGCTGGCCGCAACACCGCAGGATGGCTTCAGGCCCTAATCTGGTTCCGGCACGGCACGCTGAGCCTTTGGTTATTTCCTCTTCCTGGTGGGAAATGAGAGTTAAATTTGCCCGTCCAGACACCTCCAGCTAGTCTCTCATTGGTTCTCGCTATTCCTGTTCATCTTCCGCAGAAATTGCAAACTGGGCCAAACAGGAGGTTAAAGGGACTGACTCTCCAAGTCGGGAGAGTGTTAGTAAAGCGTCTGGAATGTTGCACCCGAGTACCAGGGTACGAAAACTGAGACATATTTGAACACGTCTCCCGATCACATGGTTGATCATACTCTAGGTTCCACATGCATGTTTTAGCTGAAGGAAGAATACCTTAAACCTGGGTAGTTGAAACCCGTGGAATGGGTACCATGCAATATGACTTCAAAGGGTCTTCATTTGCTCACCGAACCTCTCCAATCCTATCACTGCTGCGTTTATGTCCCTGTACACATGCTTGATTCTCTTTCGGAGACATAGCAATCCATAGGTTTTAAGATACTTAAGAGTCAGGTACATTCTTAGGCGTTTAATATGCGGTGTTGAGTCCATTTCGTTGAGCAAGGAGTAGCTCTTGTCTATTCCATATTTGGCTTAAGGAACTTTATCTGTGCTCATTTCAATCTCTGGTTTTATGCAGCACCCCAACTCACCTTTCCCCTTAAACAAGCATAAGTTGGTTTTCTAAATTTGAGACCCTGTTCTGTTCTGTAATTCAGTTCCTGTGTAGCCAAGTTTACATTCCGTGTATTACTGATATCTTATGATGTTTCTTTTTCTGTGTGACTTATTTCAGTTAGAATCATCGTACCTGAATCCACTCATTGTGCTGCTACGGGCCTGATGACATAGATTTCACTGCTGAGTGATACTGCATTGTACGTAAGTACCACAAGTTCTTTATCCATTTTTCACTTTCTGTGATATTGAACTTGTATGGTAAACGAGGTTCTTGTAAACAGAGGCGTCCCAAACATTGGGGTGGCTGTATCTTTTTGATTTTAATTTCCCTAAGCTATAGGACCATAAGTGGAAGTGCCCTAGGCTCTGTTGCTTTGTTTTTTAGACGTTTCAGGAAACACCATACACTTCTCCCGAGTGTCTGTTGGCAATTTACATCCCGCCCATCAGCATAACAAGGCTCCCAGTTCTCCATGGCCTGTCCTGCCTTTCTGGATTTTACACTTTTTTCAGATGGCCCTTTTGACCGGGGGGAAGTGAGACTTCATTGTAGTGCAGATTTCCTTTGCAAGCTTGCTTGGTTGGCCAAAAAGGGCGTATGCGTTTTTTCCTGAATATATTCAGGAAAAAACGCATACGCCCTTTTTGGCCAAGTGCATCATTGTGGACGTTCTGCCTCTTTTCCTATGCTTTCAATGCAATTCCAGTCTACCTCCTGAAATCGGTTTCCTGCAATTCTGCCCCGCTTTCAAGTCCTCTTGGCAGCCTTACTTCAGTATATTTTTGGACGATAGTTGTCATTTATAACTCTGCAGGTTTGTGAATTACAGTGCCCCTGAGCTCCTTTCTTCAACTCGTTTTCTTGTGAGCTGGCCGCAACACCGCAGGATGGCTTCAGGCCCTAATCTGGTTCCGGCACGGCACGCTGAGCCTTTGGTTATTTCCTCTTCCTGGTGGGAAATGAGAGTTAAATTTGCCCGTCCAGACACCTCCAGCTAGTCTCTCATTGGTTCTCGCTATTCCTGTTCATCTTCCGCAGAAATTGCAAACTGGGCCAAACAGGAGGTTAAAGGGACTGACTCTCCAAGTCGGGAGAGTGTTAGTAAAGCGTCTGGAATGTTGCACCCGAGTACCAGGGTACGAAAACTGAGACATATTTGAACACGTCTCCCGATCACATGGTTGATCATACTCTAGGTTCCACATGCATGTTTTAGCTGAAGGAAGAATACCTTAAACCTGGGTAGTTGAAACCCGTGGAATGGGTACCATGCAATATGACTTCAAAGGGTCTTCATTTGCTCACCGAACCTCTCCAATCCTATCACTGCTGCGTTTATGTCCCTGTACACATGCTTGATTCTCTTTCGGAGACATAGCAATCCATAGGTTTTAAGATACTTAAGAGTCAGGTACATTCTTAGGCGTTTAATATGCGGTGTTGAGTCCATTTCGTTGAGCAAGGAGTAGCTCTTGTCTATTCCATATTTGGCTTAAGGAACTTTATCTGTGCTCATTTCAATCTCTGGTTTTATGCAGCACCCCAACTCACCTTTCCCCTTAAACAAGCATAAGTTGGTTTTCTAAATTTGAGACCCTGTTCTGTTCTGTAATTCAGTTCCTGTGTAGCCAAGTTTACATTCCGTGTATTACTGATATCTTATGATGTTTCTTTTTCTGTGTGACTTATTTCAGTTAGAATCATCGTACCTGAATCCACTCATTGTGCTGCTACGGGCCTGATGACATAGATTTCACTGCTGAGTGATACTGCATTGTACGTAAGTACCACAAGTTCTTTATCCATTTTTCACTTTCTGTGATATTGAACTTGTACGGTAAACGAGGTTCTTGTAAACAGAGGCGTCCCAAACATTGGGGTGGCTGTATCTTTTTGATTTTAATTTCCCTAAGCTATAGGACCATAAGTGGAAGTGCCCTAGGCTCTGTTGCTTTGTTTTTTAGATGTTTCAGGAAACACCATACACTTCTCCCGAGTGTCTGTTGGCAATTTACATCCCGCCCATCAGCATAACAAGGCTCCCAGTTCTCCATGGCCTGTCCTGCCTTTCTGGATTTTACACTTTTTTCACATGGCCCTTTTGACCGGGGGGAAGTGAGACTTCATTGTAGTGCAGATTTCCTTTGCAAGCTTGCTTGGTTGGCCAAAAAGGGCGTATGCGTTTTTTCCTGAATATATTCAGGAAAAAACGCATACGCCCTTTTTGGCCAAGTGCATCATTGTGGACGTTCTGCCTCTTTTCCTATGCTTTCGATGCAATTCCAGTCTACCTCCTGAAATCGGTTTCCTGCAATTCTGCCCCGCTTTCAAGTCCTCTTGGCAGCCTTACTTCAGTATATTTTTGGACGATAGTTGTCATTTATAACTCTGCAGGTTTGTGAATTACAGTGCCCCTGAGCTCCTTTCTTCAACTCGTTTTCTTGTGAGCTGGCCGCAACACCGCAGGATGGCTTCAGGCCCTAATCTGGTTCCGGCACGGCACGCTGAGCCTATGGTTATTTCCTCTTCCTGGTGGGAAATGAGAGTTAAATTTGCCCGTCCAGACACCTCCAGCTAGTCTCTCATTGGTTCTCGCTATTCCTGTTCATCTTCCGCAGAAATTGCAAACTGGGCCAAACAGGAGGTTAAAGGGACTGACTCTCCAAGTCGGGAGAGTGTTAGTAAAGCGTCTGGAATGTTGCACCCGAGTACCAGGGTACGAAAACTGAGACATATTTGAACACGTCTCCCGATCACATGGTTGATCATACTCTAGGTTCCACATGCATGTTTTAGCTGAAGGAAGAATACCTTAAACCTGGGTAGTTGAAACCCGTGGAATGGGTACCATGCAATATGACTTCAAAGGGTCTTCATTTGCTCACCGAACCTCTCCAATCCTATCACTGCTGCGTTTACGTCCCTGTACACATGCTTGATTCTCTTTCGGAGACATAGCCATCCATAGGTTTTAAGATACTTAAGAGTCAGGTACACTCTTAGGCGTTTAATATGCGGTGTTGAGTCCATTTCGTTGAGCAAGGAGTAGCTCTTGTCTATTCCATATTTGGCTTAAGGAACTTTATCTGTGCTCATTTCAATCTCTGGTTTTATGCAGCACCCCAACTCACCTTTCCCCTTAAACAAGCATAAGTTGGTTTTCTAAATTTGAGACCCTGTTCTGTTCTGTAATTCAGTTCCTGTGTAGCCAAGTTTACATTCCGTGTATTACTGATATCTTATGATGTTTCTTTTTCTGTGTGACTTATTTCAGTTAGAATCATCGTACCTGAATCCACTCATTGTGCTGCTACGGGCCTGATGACATAGATTTCACTGCTGAGTGATACTGCATTGTACGTAAGTACCACAAGTTCTTTATCCATTTTTCACTTTCTGTGATATTGAACTTGTACGGTAAACGAGGTTCTTGTAAACAGAGGCGTCCCAAACATTGGGGTGGCTGTATCTTTTTGATTTTAATTTCCCTAAGCTATAGGACCATAAGTGGAAGTGCCCTAGGCTCTGTTGCTTTGTTTTTTAGATGTTTCAGGAAACACCATACACTTCTCCCGAGTGTCTGTTGGCAATTTACATCCCGCCCATCAGCATAACAAGGCTCCCAGTTCTCCATGGCCTGTCCTGCCTTTCTGGATTTTACACTTTTTTCAGATGGCCCTTTTGACCGGGGGGAAGTGAGACTTCATTGTAGTGCAGATTTCCTTTGCAAGCTTGCTTGGTTGGCCAAAAAGGGCGTATGCGTTTTTTCCTGAATATATTCAGGAAAAAACGCATACGCCCTTTTTGGCCAAGTGCATCATTGTGGACGTTCTGCCTCTTTTCCTATGCTTTCGATGCAATTCCAGTCTACC